>NC_067485.1:34087660-34187660 GCF_947179515.1 Apodemus sylvaticus | reverse complement strand
TTTCCTTCAGTCTCTGTTCTATACTTTGACTCATATTTGCTCCCATCAATATTTTACTCCCCTTTCTAAGAAGGACCAAAGCCCCACACTTTGGTTTTCCTTCTTCTTGAGTTTCATGTGGTCTGTGAATTGTATCTTGGGTATTCCGAGCTTTTGGGCTAATATCCATTTATCAGTGAGTGCATACCATGGGTTGCCTCACTCAGGATGACATTTTCTAGTTCCATCCATTTGCCTAAGAATTTCATGAATTCATCATTTTTAATAGCTGAGTAGTACTCCATTGTGTAAATATACCACATTTTCTGTATCCATTCCTCTGTTGAAGGACATCTGGGTTCTTTCCAGCTTCTGGCTTTTATAAATAAGGCTGCTATGAACATAGTGGAGCATGTGTCCTGACCAGAGCAACTCTTATAAAAGAAAACATCTAACTGGGGCTGCTGACAGTTTCAGAGGTTTAGTCCATTATCATCAGGTCGATGCATGGCACTATACAGGCAGACATGGTGCTAGAGGAGAGTTCTACATCTTGATCTACAGGCAGCAGAAGGAGACTGTGTTACACACTGGACATAGCTTGAGCATAGGAGACCTCAAGCCTATCCCACAGTGACATACTTCCTTGAACAAGGCCACACATACTCCAACAAGGCCATACCCCCTAATAGTGTCACTCCCTATGGGTCAAGCATTCAAACACATGAATCTTTGGGGACCAAACCTATTCAAACCACCACAGTATTCAACAACCAATTAGTGAACTCATCCTTAGGGAGAACTCCCCTCCCCCCCCACTCTCAGCATTCTGTACCTGTCCATAAGATTTCCCCTTACTATGTTAGCATGTCCATTAGTGTTGTGCTTCTGCAGATCTTGTTTAGGCAGCCATGGTGTTGAAGTATTATGGGTGAAGCTTCCATTGTCATTTTAAGAAGACACAATCTCACAGCATGTTTTCTGGTCCTCTGGCTTTTACGACCTTCCTCCATCTCCCACCTCCTTGATGTTTTCTGAGCCTACAGTACAGGAGTTGTGCTGCTGGGCATTATCAGTTGAGGACGGATACTGCACGATCACAGTTTAACTGGTTGTGATTTTCTGCTGCAAAGAGAAGATGAGTACTAAGGGCTACACTTATCAGTGTCTAAAAGAATAAGTATTTAGGATAATGGCATGTTAGGAATTATGCTGGCTTAGTAAAGGGACGTAGTAGACTGAGCTCCAGGTGTATAACCTCATTGACCTAGAGTAGTCGATAGATTTCTAGCACCAAGCATAATTTCCTTCCTGTTGAGTGTCCTTAAATGTGACTAGAGAGCCACTGGTTACCACTAAGATATGATTGCCTTTCTTACTGTTTTAGATAGGGTTTTACTGTTATGAACAGACACCATGACCAAGGCAGCTCTTTTAAAGGACAGCATTTAATTGGGGCTGGCTTACAGGTTCAGAGGTTCCAGGTAGCTAGTGTGAGGGTCTTAAGTCCACACCCACAGTGACACACCTACTTCAACAGGGCCACACCTTCTAATAGTGCCACTCCCTGGGCCGAGCATATATAAACCATCACACTTAGACCTTTAGGGTTATTGTGCCATACTAATCATTGCTATGGTTCATCTGTGTTGTGTTGGATATGGGTAGGACTGCTGGGTGTTTTTGTCTCTTTGCAGTTTGGATAGCTCGCAGACCTTTCAGGTACAATGAAGGTTGTCTGAAAGGAAAGTCTCCTAACTTAGGTCCTCCAGTTCTTGTATTTGACAGGCATGCTACTGTATTTTAAAAATCTATTGTGAACTTTAATATAAGAAAGTTACAACAAAGCTGGGCAGTGGTGGTGCACGCCTTTAATCCCAGCACTTGGGAGGCAGAGGCAGACGGATTTCTGAGTTCGGGGTCAGCCTGGTCTACAGAGTGAGTTCCAGGACAGCCATAGCTATACAGAGAAATGCTGTCTTGAAAAAAACAAAAGCAAAGAAAAAATAAAGTTACAACAAACAAACAAAAAACAAAACAAAACAAAAAACCATGAGCACACTCTAAAATTAGCCAGACTCAAGACTGCACAACTCAGTGAATTTCTAAACAATTGCAGTAATTATTTGAAATGGAAGCTGTGGAGCTTCACACTGGATTTTCCTCTATTGAATGCATTTTTATAACATATTCGCCACCAAAACCAAAAAGGTCATAACAAAGTTAGAACTAGAAAAACAATTATCATTGTATCATCTTTTATAGCTCATTTCCTTTGCCTGTTTTCAGCCCTTCCTTAACTTAGCTTCTATGATGGAGTTTCACTCTATAGCTCAGGCTGGTCACTCCTTAGCTCATTCTGCTTCAGCCCTGTGAGTGGCTAGGAATGCAGATGTGCACTTCCTAAGTGTCCCCTACTATTTTAAAATGAACCTTTAGGTGTATACATTTTAAAAGCTTATACTGCTACCACTGTAAAAATTTATATTGCATGCTGATGAATAAAATATGTAAAATGATTCAACAGTATGTGTGATTTCAAAATAGGGACTTCATCAAAAGTAGAATTTGTGCTTAGATATGAGTGCTGCATATAGCTGTTAGATATGAAGGTGGTCAAGGGATGTGCAGATGTTGACAGGAGAGGAAGAGGAGGCAAGTTAGTAAAAGCTCAGGCTCTGGAATGATGCCTCGTGTTTCCAACTGTTTCCTTACTGATGATGCCAAGGGAAGCAAGGCCTCGTGCATGCAAAGCCGCTATGACAAATACTTCATTCACCCTTTGCAGACTGACCGCACGGTGAGTCCTCTTCAGTGTCTAGTTTTTGACTGATCCAGTCATTCAACCACTGACTCATTCAGTGGCTCACTACTCTGTATCTTCTGTGCTTGCCACGAATCTTTATTATGGCAAACTGTGTTAAAGATGCAGAAATAGAAGAAAGGACTGAGGTATCTTTTTTTTGTTTGCTTTTTTTGTGTTTTTTGATATTCTGAGGTAGAGTCTCCACACACACACACACACACACACACACACACACACACACACACACATACACACAACACACACACATACACACATACACACATATCATACTATTCTAGAACTTGACATCATCTTGTCTTTCTGCCTAGTGCTGGAATACAGCTATGCATTCAGCTTCTTGTGAATGTTTTGAATCCTCTTTAGAGAACAGACTGAAGTTTCTTCACCTTTGCTTTCTTTGGGGGGCACTGCCCAGGCTTTCCTAAAGAAATACCATGCTTTATTATAAGGATTCCTGGGTTATTCTAAGGCAAACTCAGAGACTTTGGACTGCAATATTTTCACAGTAAGTTCATGTGAATGAGCTAATAGAGATCCAGCTGTGTTTCTAGCCCAACCTTTTCAATGTGCATCCAGCACATTCACATTGCTGAGTGAGTCACATATGCCCCATTTTAGGGCTTTTACTTTTTTTCAAGCCAAAACTTCACATCTCCCAAATTCGAACTGCCCAGTCCTCTTCCTCGATCTGCAGAAAACACTGCACTGTTTTCAGTCAGCAAAAGTTTTCTACTCTATGTACCTCACAGAAGCAGAAGCAGACAATATTTGTCCCCTGTGGTTAGCTTCTTTCCTTTAGCATAAGTAACTGTAAAGGTTGTGTTACTTTGTGAGCCAAAACATCATTTCTCTTTGTGGCTGAGTAGTATTCCACAGGTGCCACATTCTGCTTGCTTGTCTGCGAATGGACAGGAATTGCTTCCACTTCTTTGCCTGTTATGACTAATATTGCTGTGGCTATGGGTGTACACTTGTCTGCTTGAATGTCTGCTTTCAATTATTTGCCAGATTGTGCAGTTATTCTGTGGGTAGCCTTCTGGGGGAATCACCAAATTATACCCATGCCCTGCAGTGGCGACTGCAACATCTCATGCTGGTACCAGCATTGCCCAAGCCCTTCATTTCTCCACATCTCTATAGCATATGCTAGTAGCCCTACCCACTGTGTGTGTGTGTGTGTGTGTGTGTGTGTGTGCGCGCGCGCGCGCGCGTTGTCTGGGGAGAAAGCCTAGGGCTTTGTGCTAAGGCCGTACTCAACCATGAAGTTACCGTCCCTGCCTGTATTAGTCAGGGTTCTCTAGAAGAACATAACCGATAAAATGAATATCTGTCTATCTATCTATCTATCTATCTATCTATCTATCTATCTATCTATCTATCTAGCTATTGAAAGGAAATTTATTAGAGTGGCTTATAGGTTGTAGTCCTACTAATATTAAAATGGCTGTCTACCAATGGAAGAATCCAAGAATCAAGTAGTTGTTCAGCCTATGAAGCTAGATGTCTCATCTAGTCTTCAGTGTACACTGGAATTCCCACAAAGGAGACTTGAGTACCAGTGAGGAAATGAACTCATCAGTGAGAGCAAGGGCAAGCAGCAAAGAACAAAACCCGCCTTCTTCATTGTTTTATATATATATATGCTGCTGGCAGAAGGTGTGGGCCAGATTAAAGAAGGTTCTTTCTACTTCCAATGATTTAATTAAGGAAAATCCTTCATAGATGTACACAGCCCCTTGGGTTTTAGCTAACTCCAGACGTAGCCAAGAACAGCCTTCAGATAGCTACATGCATCCTTTTTAATAATGCCATCCTAATGGCCTTGAAGAGGCATGCCGTCTTGACTTTGGTTTGAAAACTTCTAGTGATAATTACGGTAAGCTTCGCGGCATTCATTTAATAGCTAATTCTGTGCTTTTGGAGAAATACTCACTCAAGTCTGTGCCACTTCTAGATTATTTGCTGTTGTTGGGTTTTGGAAGATAAACACACATATTTTTACTGATTTGTTGTCTTGACTTTTAAGATGTACTGCTAAACTGCACTATTAAGTTACAAAACAAGTGTCAAGATTTAGTCCTTGTATATGATACCAAATAGGATATTCATATAGTTGGTTTTATTTTACAAATACAGAGGGAATTGATGAATAATTTAATTTAGTTTGATCCAACTGTACTCTGTAATATGCTTTTTGTAATACCAGGTTTGTGCCCTCCCTGGAAAGACTCGAATTGATTGAACGTCTAAGCCTCTGGGCTTCTGATATCTACCATATATCAGGCCAGATCTTAGGATGTCTCCAAAAAGAGTCTTTGCACTTTGCAAGAATGTTCACTAGCTGTGCTTTTAATAATGTCAGATTTCTATCACCCAGTTTTCTTCCCTTTCACAATCCCATGCATTAGTTTTACTATCCTTTTTTTTTGTATGTGAAATTGATTCATTCTTTCTATGAAATATGAGAAAACACTTAATAAAATGTTCCACTTAATTCTCTCTTATGAAATTGGAGGGGGTAATGACTGAGTTACTGAGTCATGGAGGAGCACATCCCTGGCCTTCTTTTGACTTCAGAGTCTATTTTGGTTGTTGTCATCTCTGGGGTTGCTTTATTGGCATGGCATATGGGGTTGGTGCCCTCCATGGCTCTGGGCTCCCATCTTTGCCAGCAGAGAAAGGCAGAGGGAAGTCAAAGCTGACAAAACCCAAGCCAGTGCCTTTTCCAGTATGCTGCTGGATTGGATGATTATCTGCTGGCCACTGTTTCCCATCTGCGCAGGATAGAGGCTCATTGGTTGGATGATGTATTTCTGATCTTTCTTCCCATCAAAGGCTGGGTTGTGGTAGCCTGCCAAATTCATATGTGGTCATATTTGGAGACAGGGTCTTTATAGAGAAAAACCAAACTATAATGAAGCTGTGAGAATGGGCCCTAATCCAATAGGATTTATGTTCTTATATGAAGAGGAGACAGCACTTAGATACAGGCAGAGGGAAGACCATGTGAGGATATGGAGAGAATACAATTTGCAAGCAAAGAGTTGGCACAGAATGCAAGGTAGATTTATCCTTCTGCTTACAGGGAGAGTTACAAGTCTCTGCCATGTTTCCCATTAATGAACTTGGAGCTTGGAGGATAGGCAGGGGCTACAAGCTCAGGATAACAAGCAGTGGATACCATTATGTCCCTAAGGTGTGACTCCTATAGATTAGACTAGGTAGCTCTACTTGTCAACTAAGCCCAGTCTATGAAGCTGCCACCCATATCCCTTCTGCAGCATGCCAAAGGGCGGCACACTGGGGTGGGAATCTTTGTCCTTGGTCACTGGAGAATAGAACACGGTGCCTATGCCTTTACCCCTGGGCATGTCTATGACACGATAGCGTTATAATGTTTTGATCATTTCTCCTCTACAAGAAAGAAGTTTCTAGAGACCCTGTCTTTTATAGTGCTCTGTCTTCTGCATGTAGAATAAAGCCTGATATTCCATAAATGAGAATGTAAGTGCAGGATGAGAAAATGCATAGAATATGGATAATTTAAACAATTAGTTCAAGTGAGATTGTGCCTGAATTCAGTGCAAGTTCATGCTCATGTTGTTGCCCCCAGTCCTGTCCATATGCAGCATACACTGTCGTGTGTACCCGACCAACTCACAGGGGAAACAAGACTTGCCATGGGTCCCAGTGTGGCCGTTAGGGCCAAGTGGGTGAAAAAGCATTTTAAAGGTTTTGAAAGAAATGATAGTTGGGGAGGCTGTGAATAATTTATTTTTCAACATCCTTAGCATGTTCCACGTAGGTGTTATAGCTGGAGTGTTCACCAAAGCTTAGAACTCTCTAGTTATTATAAACTAGGGAGCTCAGAAACAGAACATGTCTATTTCGCATGATTCTGGGGAGGTCAGGGAACATCCAGCATGGTTGGATTCTGGTATGAGTTGTCAACTTGGTTTATAGAGAGTTGTCTTGTGCCCTCACAGTGGGAGTAGATCTCGTTCAGTAAGTAAAGCCACTACCTTCCTCATGGGATTCCCCTTGTGGCCAATTGCCCACGGAAGACCTATCCTCTAAGACCATTGTTTTGATTGGGATTGCACTTCAGGAGTTATGATAGGACACTTCGTGACCAAGACAGATTATAGATGACATGAGCTCAGTGTCCTCAGTGTTCTGGGGATTATAGTCATGGATTCCACTTCCTGCCCATCTGAATAGCAACGCTTAGAGGGGCAGCTGACTCAAGAGGTGGCAAAGATGTAGAGACAAGGGACTGCTCATGGGTCTGAAACCTGACAGTCATTCTGGTAACTCATCCGTTTCTTTGTGCAATGTGTGTGCATCTGTCCTCTGACCCAGGATTCCTTGTCTTGAAGTTGTGCAATGTACAGCTTTCACAACAGCAAGCGGTGGCCCAGGTTCAAGACCACAAAATGAGCTGCTGGAACATCTGGGAAGAGGACCTTCTGCTGCCAGGTAGTTCACAGACCAGGGTTTGTCACGGCAGCAGTTCATGGAAAACAGAAAACATAAAGCCTTTGTATGTCAGGGGCTAAAAAGGAAAAATAACTATTCCACTGGAGAAGCCCTCAGGTCTGGAAGGAGGACGGGTCATTGTGATTCCATGAAGGCGCCAAGGCTGTGCCTGGAGGAAGTGAAACACTGGAAGAGCATGCAGGAAGGGAGTCTGGCTGAGTTTCTAAAGCCACAGCCCAGGGAGGCTGGTGATGAATGGGGACTCATGTGGCAGGCGACAGAGGAGCATAGAAACTTGCAGTGGAGACCAGCTGACAAGGAACATCTCTCTTTGGAAGGACTCCCTGCCTGCTTCAGCATGGATTAACTGAAACCAGATCAGACTGGAAGACCACAGGACTGTCTGTTCCTCCCTGGAAAGAGACCACAAGGTTGTCCCTCCCTGGGAAGAAGGCTCCAGGACCCCTAGATAATTTAAGAGGACAAGAAGGTGCATGTTTATGATCTGGAATTCCTGCCAGTCTGCAGGTGGAGGCTTGATCAGGAGCTGATTCCATCTGGAAACTGAAGCAGTTCTTGCCTGCTGTGCTAGTTGTCTCATCCATTTCTTCACCACAGCGTGACTCCTTCCAAAACAGGGCCGAGGTTTGTGGCTGCTTTGTATTGCTGTGACCTGGCTATAGGTCTGGTTTACTGGCTGTTCCTAGTAAACATTGGCAGACAGTGCCAACAGAGGAGGGCACAGAGGGTTTGTGAAGTCAGAGAGAGTCAGAGGGGAGCAGTGTCTACACTCCAAAGGGAACCCTTCTTCCACCCTCTAAAAGCAGACTCCTCAGATCATCCGCTCCAAACATCTTTACTAAGGATACAAATTCTAGGGCAGGCTGCTGAGTGATTATAGATAATTATTCTGCAACAATAGTTTGCACACATCACAAATCTTGGAAAATCATGAGTCCCAAACTGTACTTCTGACTCAGGTTTCAAACTGACTACTGAATAGCACTCTTGAATAATGTTTGGGTGGGAAACAAATAGGTCATCTTCTCGGGCAGTTGTACATAGTAAGGACATAATTCATAATCACGTCCATCAAAGAAGTCATTTTGGACTCATGGATTTTCCCTAGAATATATATATTTTTTTCTTGTAGCACTCTGCAGATACTAGTCCATAACGAAAAAAAGAAAAAAATGCATTTCTAAAATTTGAATGGGGTTTATTGAAAATGTAACCATATAAAAAGATTTTTTGAAACTTTAATTTCTAGCCAGGCATAGTGGCACACTTTTAATTCTAACACTTGGGAGTCAGAGGCAGGGACATCTCTGTATGTTTGAGGCTATCATGATTTGTATGGTGAGTTCCAGGACAGACAGAACTACATAGTGAGACCCTGTCTCAAAAGAAAAAAATACAAAACAACAAAAATATTAATTTCCACAAAATGTGACCTTTGCTAACATAGAGCTTAGCCTTGTCATCTCCATGGTATTTGATGGATTCCAAATGAAATTAAAACCTCTGCTTATATTATGCTCTAGCTCTTGGAATAGAGATTTGTGAAATGATCTGGTCATGTTTATGGGCCAGCCTTACAAAAATCAAATGTAGACATGCTCTCTCCAGACAGGGTCTGTTGTTTGGTGGCCAATGGGATGGATATACGACCTCGAACGAACCAAGATGTAAATGTTTTAATGACATCTCATTAACAAAAGGTTTATTTTATTATTTTTATTATTGGATATTTTCTTTATTTACATTTCAAATGTTATCCTCTTTCTTAGTTTTATTTTATTATTTTTAATCATATGTATTTATGTCTATCTGTCCCAGGCTACAGGCTTGGCAGCGTGGGGGCAGCACCTAGAGGCCAGAGGTGTCTGATTCCTCTGGAGACCAATTCTGGTTCTCTGCAAGAACAGCCACGTTCCATCCAGCCCCTCAGCCCCTTTACATTTGAAGTTTTAAAGAATATTTCTTTTATTATTTTAAAGTTTGTGTGTGTCTCAGGATATCTCCAGCACAGGTGTGTTCTCTCCCTTTCTTGTTAGTCAGAGGGAGAGAATCAAGTCAGCCTCTCAGAGCTAGGGATGGGAAACAGCACGAGGCCCTGCAGGACTACAGGGAGGAAAAGTCCTGATGTAACCAACGTACTGGGTTTGAGGACAAAACCGTCAGCAATTTTTATATAATAGTCTCTGAGGTTTGGAGATTGTTTCAGAAATTAACAATATGCAAATATTTTCTTAAAACAAGCTAAGTGCAGCCTTGACTAGTGCCTTGTTTAGTGGAGACTACAAAGTATTCTTACCAAAGGTAGGTACATATGTCACCTATGCATGTTCTTAAAAATATTATTGCATGTATGTGTACAATATGCATTGTGCTGGGGGTGTAATGTGCCCTTGTTTTATGTTCTAGGTCATTGTACTTGCATTGTTGGGCAGCAAGCACCTTTACCTACCAAGGCACCATACTGATCTAGCATACATGTTTTAACATGTCCATTTCACAGACTCTTCAATCTTCTTTTGTGGCACTAGCCAATGTAATTAGACAACAAGAAGAAATTATGAATTCCAGCCATCCCAGCACCAGAGGGGACAATGACTCATGAGTAACACCTCATACCTACAGACCCTCAGTATATGATAAAAGGGACATGAAGTCAAGAAAGGATTGATGGATGGAATAACAAATGAGGACAAACCCATCTTAAAATTGAATAAAAATCGGTTCTTTCCTCAAGTATTGGCTCTATCTAGCTTGTAAATCAATAGAAATATTCAATGTAAATGACAAAAACAGAAACAGAAGTCATTATTGTATGAGAACAGAGAAGAACTCAAAAATATTATTGTTGGAGGGTAGAGGGACGTGTCAGTTGTTAAGAGTCCTTGCTCTTGTAGAGGACCAGGGTTCAATTCTCAGCACACATATTGCTGCTCACAATAAACCAAAACTCTAGGGTATTTGAATTTCTACACACACGGCACCCAGACAGACATTTAAGCAAAACACACATACATGTGCAGTAAGAGAATGTCTTTTAAAAAAAATCTAAAAATAAATTAGAGTAGGAAAGATCTTTCTAGTTATGATAAAATGCTTATCAAAGTATAACATAAAAGTAATTCAGGAAGCTCAAAAGGTAAACAGCTGACTAGGAAAATATTTAGATATTCTTTCATAAGCAAGTGGCTAATCTCTCTAGCATTTAAACACATACTTCAGAACCAATAGGAAAGTTTTGCCAACAAAGTAAAAATGGAGAAAGGATCCAGCAAGGTAAAAACAAATAAAAACCAAGCATCTTACTTTAGAAAACTTTAAAGCTATGCTAAAATATATTGTTACAATCAAACTCCCTGTCTTCATCCATCATGCATCTTCAACATTTTCAACACATGACTAATCTTGTTTTATCTATTCTGCTTCCCTTTATATTTCTCCCAGAAGCATCTGTTCCATTGCTTACAGAGACAAAGAATTATAATGTTGAGGGGTATGAAGACTGCTCAGCAGTAAGGGGTAAGCAGAATGACATGAGTTCAGATTCCCAGTGCACACCACTGACCCAGTGGCACTAGAACAAAGATGAAGATGGCCATGTTCTCTCTGCTCACTACTTAGCCAACCTGGCTGACATCATGAGAGCTACATTAGGTGAAATACCATGTTGCCAAAACAAAATCAGAGTTTGGAGAGATGGCCAAGCAGTTAAGATCCATTACTGCTTTTGCAGAGGACTGAGGTTCCATTCCTTGCATCCACATGGTAGCTCACAGTCTCTGTAACTCCAGTTCTAGGAGAACCTCCATGAGCTCCTGTATGTACATGGAACACACACACACACACACTGGCACACACTCATAAATAAAATTAAATCAGTAATTATTTTTTAAAAGAAGAAAGCAAAGGACAAAAGAAAACACCTAATAATAACTTCTGGCAGCCACACACAAATGGACATAGTTTATTGGAGAAGAAGTAAAAACACAGGAAATTTGTTACATTGTTGGAGGGGATATAAATCAGATATATTCACCAGAGAGGACAATTAATTCTTGTCCATCAATATTATAAGCTCATTGATCCATAAATTCCATCTCAGGGATGTTTAACATGGCTATGTTTATACATGTGCAAGCATATTTACAAAGTTTGTAATTGCCAATGACTGGACATATCTTATGTGTTACTATTTTGTAGCTCTAACAAATGGGGTGTAATTGTTGACATGGGGTGTTCTGTAAAGTATATTCAGAAGTGCAGTGCATTTAAAACTGTTTTGAACCTGGGTTAAACACTATACAATGCAAACATGTATCAAAGCATCACATGCTAACACACACATGAACAATTTAATACTTTTTAAATAGCAGGTAAAATAAATTTAGTTGAAGATGTTCTAAGAGATAAAGGGCATCATGCATGTGTTTGCCACTAGTGTCTATTAAGATAAAGCAGTTATCAGCTTGGACTTTCCAGAGGGTACTTGACGATGTTTAGAGACATTTTTGGTTGTCACAGCTGATGAGAGATGAGAGGATGCTGCTGGTGTCTGTGAGTAGAGGCTTGGGTATCATGCAATATCCCACAGTGTGCAGGAACATGCATAATAGTGACGTGAGTATCAGCAGAACTGACTTCAAGAGACCCTGATATAAATGACAGTGGAAGCTCTGGGCCTCATATCTGACCAAGGGAGAAAGGAATTCTTTCAAAAAGCAGGGAGTATTTCAGAAAACAGACTTGCTAGCCTCAGATGGAGGTTGTAGCAGTCCATTCCTAGAATGGAACCCACTGATAATTTTTCTTCAGTATTGACAGGCTCCAGAGTTGGAGAACAGACTACAAGAAAAGTAAAAACAGTATTTGGAGTATTGCTCAGTGGTGGGGCACATGCCAAACATGCTTGAGGCACTGGGTTCCATTCCTATCACTGCAGAAAACCCTTCTTCCTTTGACAAAGAATATCTTAAAGATGCTACAGTAGCAAGTATCACATCTCCAAGACATTGATAACTCTAAGAGGAAGTTGAGGCTTTCAATAACTATATTCCAAAAATACCACAAAAGCTAGTTTACTTGTGGTCCATGCCCGTGTACCCCAGCTCAGAAACCTGTAATGCTTTTCTCTCTAAAACATCCCTGGAGACAATGTGCGTCGATTAAAATATGGAAATTGATGAAACAATAGTAGGAGGAGGAGGAGCAGGAGGAGGAGAAAGAGGAGAAGGAAGAAGAGGAGGAGGAGGAAGAAGAGGAGGAAGAAGAAGAATTTGGATGTTTATTTTTGATGGTGGGAAGTACTAGACTTGAATCATAGCTTTGGTTATGTCAGGCAATCCCTAGCAGTGTTCTGTGTTCATAAGCCCCTTTTGATTTCAGAATATTTTATGTGTATGAGTGTTTCTTTTATGCATGTATATGTACTGTATCAGAAGAAAGCACTCGATCTCCTCTAATTGGAGTTTAGACTCTTATGAGCTATCCTGTAGGTATTTGAAATGAACTCAGTTCCTCTGCAAGATCAGCAAGTAGTTTTAAACAATGTTCAATGTTTGAACCATCTCTCCAAATCTGTCTTTTTACTTTTGACACAATGTTTGCTATGTAGGGCAGGCAGGATTCAAACTCATGTTCCTCTGGCCTCAAACTCTGGAGTGCTGGGTAACAGGACTAGGTTACCTGCTAGGTAGCCCATGGTGCATTTGAAGGAGTTCTCCAGCTGAGACCTGGTTTTCAATTTCAGTGGGGCCTCTTCTAGATAAACTCTTTTAAGAAGGAAACATTATGTTTAGGCAACTATGTTGGTAAGACTTTATGGGTGCAGCTTCTGACATTACTAGGAGATAGTCTCATAGCAAACTTCCTGGTCAAAGCTCTTACAATCTTTCCACCCCCTCTTCCATGATGTCCCCTGAGCCTTAGGTTCAAGAGTGTTTTGTAGATATATTCACTGGGACTGGGTTCCACAACTTTGTATTTTGGTTGGTTATGATTTTCTGTCATGGTCTTTATCTGTTGCAAAGAGAAGTTTCCTTTATGAGGGCTGAGTACTACACTTATCTGTGAGTATGGGGCAAATGTTTAGATTGTTGTTAGGTGTGATGATGGTTTAGTAAAGTAGTGGTTGTAAGTTCTCCTTACAGCATCCATGACTTCACTGGCTGAAGTGAATGGCAAAAAGCCCATGAGGCCTTAACCCAACACACAGATCTATAGATGACCAAGGAATGCTGGGAACAGGAGAAATAGTCCTCCCCAGGAAAGATCACTCCAGCTGATTGTCTATCCAATACAAATAGTCAGCCCTAAGTAACATTAAATAATTAAGCATCCTATATTTAAGAATATATGTATATTCTATGTGCATGTAATAATAGTGAAAAAAGAGGTCATGAATTTGAAAGCAAGCAAAGAAGGGCATACAGAAGAGTTTTTAAGGGAAAAGGAAAGGAAAAAATTAATTATATCATAATCTCAAAAATTAAACATGTAAAATAAATAAAATACAAGCAGAAAATATTTCTCTAATAATTGAAATATTTTGATTATTAAAATGAGGTTCCAAAAATCTTGGATTTGAAATTCTCGATGAGAAATTCTTAAGTGAAAAGTCTCATGAATATTATCAAAGGTCCTAATGCCCCAAATTGCAGTCTCTAGTCTCCTTTTTTCAGAGAAGAGACATTTAAACTGGATTTGGGGTGTGGTCTCTGACCAGAAGAGGACATTCTTATCTATCCAGCAAATACAAGCTGCATATTTTCCATGTGTTGAGCATTGTGCCGTGTGTATGGTAGGGGTGGGGACAGTTGTGAACAGGATAGACCTGCTTCCCACAGTGTGCTGGGTTATCAGGGACACCATGAGACTGTCCTTACAGGGAGCCTAGGGCCTTTTCAGAAAAGGGACAGTATTTAGCAAATGTGGTGGCTAACTTTCATTGTTAATTTGACTGAAAAATACCTAGAAAATAGTTAGACACACCCTTGACTGTGTCTTTGAGGGTGTTTCCAGAAAGGATTAACAGAGCAGGAGAGACACGCCCTGTGTGGGGGTGGCATTATCCAATGGGCTGGAGGCCCAGATAGGATGGAAGAGGAAAGGAGAAAGCTGCCAGGGAACCTGTATTCTCTCTATTTGATCCACTGAGATGGGAGCAAGCAGCCCCACACTTCTGCCTCTTTGCCTTCCCCACCACAATTGACTGTGCCCCTCAGATTGTCAGGCAGAATAATTCCTTCCTGTTTCAAGTTGCTCATTGAATTGGAGCTCTGACTGTTAGCATGAGGGTGGGAAGGATTTCCAGGCAAGATCCAGTGTTCAAGCACATTACCAAAACCTCTGGTGATGGGAAAAAAGAAAGTCTACATTTATTTTGGTCATAAACGTGTGAGTGACCTGCAAACTTCATTTCAGCCTTGGGTTCAGGTTGAATTTTCTGGATATCATCTCTGGGTCATCCTTGCTTGTGGTACAGCGACACTCAATTCTATGACACCTTTTCAGTGAGGTTATAGGAAGAAGTCATTTTCCCATTGTTTGTTCCCATACAATCTCATAAAATAACAGAGGAGACAAGGCAGTCTGCAGCAGCCAAACTTTCTTATGCACCAAGTGTGTGATATATTGGCCTATTTCACCTTATCCTCAAAGAAGGAGCCTTTGCTCTTATTTCTGGGCAAAAAACACATACACACATGGTTTCCACAGGAGTTTCAAGCCACTTAACTTCAAATTCCAGAATGATCCCTAATGATGCTTCCTCTCCTTTATGCGTCAGTTCCAGTTAGATGGTGATGGCCTCAGATGGATGTGGAAAAGAGTATGCTATTCTGCAAAGGGTTTGTTTTCAAGGTAATGCATTATGAATAAGTCCCTCTTGGGAAAATATTGGTTAGTGGCCTTGGGCATCTTTGCTCAAGACAAACCAAGAAGCCTCTTTCCCGGAATTGGCACAAGGATGTGTTGGGAGTAGGTATTTGCAAACTGGTCCACTTTGAATTCCCTCATTAGTCTGTGCTAAACGCCTGCCTACAAAAGACAATCCTGAGCCAGCTGGCATTTAGCCCCTTGGTATTCTCATTCTGGATGGGTTCTGGGGAAGCTGGGTGCAGAAGACACAACTGTTTCAAGTCAGTTCTCGGTATCACACCAAGGCACCAGACATGTCACTTCATGCACTGGGGCCTGAGGTGTTTGCAACAGACAATCACTAAGATCCCTGTACCTGAAACAATTTGTCAATGAGTCTTTTGAACACCTTCACAACCCTTAGACAAATGGAACACAGGTAAGAAGTTTATCTAGTGTGGCTTTTTATGGGGAAGGCAGCTGAACTGCTAAAGTCTCCTAGTTGCCTGATACTGTTATTTACACCATCGGACTGTTTGGCAACAATAATCACTTCATTTGGCTCATCTCAAGGAAAACAGGCTACGGGGAGGCTTTAAATGGGTTAGAGGAAGGTTTGGGTGCAGGTCTGGAGGACTGCATCTGGCGGTTGTGTTCCTGCCTCCTCCACATGCTTATCTGAGAGACCACTGTTCCAGAACACCTGGAGTTTCCTTATGTGAATATTATGTTATTCTCATTAAGCTTAAGAACATGCAACAATTATGGAGAAGTGTGCATGTGGGGAACATTCAACACGTTCCACGAGGGAATAGGTATACAAAGCTGGCTTTGAACTTGAAAACCTGAGCCAGCCGGCATGTCACAGGTGAGAACGTGTGAGTGAGGGGGTGGTGACAGTCCTGGAACCGTTCACTCACGTCTCCTGAGGTACACTCAGGCAATTGTTCTCTATTTCCGGGTGGCTGGAGGGTGTTGGTCCTTGGCAGCATGTGCCAGATCCACAATGCCAGCCAAGGAACACCTGCTCAGCCCTCTCCTCGACCCTGTCTTACGCCTCATCTCTTCCCCCCTTTTCACCCAATAGCCCTCTCTTCCTCTCGGGGTTCCCTTTGCAGCATTGTGACAAAAGTACCTGTCAGAAAAGATGTCTGGTGGGAAGGTTTGACATTAACTCAGGTCTTCAGCAAATTCAGTCCATTGTGGGGAGGACATAGTGGAGTCTATAGTTTGGGAACAGCAGGGGTAGGGGCATGTGGTAGTGCCTATTCACATCATGGGGGAAAAGGGAGTGGCTGGACTCTGGCAAAGTTACAAACCTTTAAAGACTGGCACATAAGCCCAACTTCCAAAAGGCTCCACTCTCCCAAAACAACGCCTCTTTCTAAGAAAAACATGAACAGAAGTCCATGGAGGATGTTTGCGATGCGAACCCTAACACTTCTATACTTGCCTCCTTTTCTGGACATTTCCTCTGTCCTTAGGTGATGAACATGGACAAAATAACAAGGAGTAGTAAAACCATGAAGATGTACTGTCTTAGTATGTTATAGTCATAGCGTAGCATCATGGAAAGCTCAGGCACTATAGTTGGCAATATTAAGTTGATATATGTATATTATTGTCCTTGAGATATGGGCCATTGGCTGGGTGCATGGCCCTCTCTGAGGTGAGTATAAAGTTTTGATTCAGACAGTGATTGTAGAAGGTAATAGAATGATTTGTTGGTTTGGCGTAGAAATCCATCCTATCTAGCTAGGATCTTGCCCACACACACACACACACACACACACACACACACACACTCTTCTTTTCATTTTCACTACAAGCCAAGCACATACACTCAGAAGACAGATACACCTAACTCATATACAACCAATGTACATACATGCCATGCCACATATAGTCAACACTCCTATTCCCTTGTACACACAGTCACATACATCACAAGCCACAATATAATACCCAACACACACAAATATATATATATTTATATATATATGTATATATATAAATGTATATATATGTGATATATGTACATGTATGTGTATATATAAATATAAACATATATATATATATATATTACACACACACACACACACACACACACACGAACAGCCATGTACCTGGAAACTTTTGCACTGACAAGAAAGATGCCTGAAATCTTTTGTGTAACCATATGCCTCATGATTCTAAAACAAAGAAAATGGAAACCTAAGCCACCCATACATTCAGCAATGGGTGCTACCCACCAGACTGCTAGACAGAGGCATATACTTCAGAGTTTGCAATCATCAAACAAGGAGGGTTTTCTTCATGCAACCTCTGAATGGAGAAGGTCTTTCCCCACCAAATAGTCTTCTGGTCCAACTAGTAAAGAAGTGAGAAGCCATTGTAAGAATACCAACCTTCTTGACAAAGGCCAAAAACTAGTTCACGGAAATCTTCCCCCATCCCAAGGGCCAGTGTGTGTAAAGACTTTCCATGGCAACGGTATTTTATGAGCATGACTCACTTTTCTGTTTTTCAGAGAGCCTTTCACTCTGCCCATCTCTTTTAGTACATTTCCATTTGGTGTGGTTTGGCCTCTGAGCAGGATGCAGTAGTGAGCTGCTTGAAGCCAGACTCCCGGACCCTGGCTTACCTGAGGACCACATGTATGGCTGTAATTGCAAACAGCTGCCCACCCACCCACAGAACAGTGTGCAAGGCCATTTTTAAAAACAGTAAAAATAGCATGCCCCAGGGGCAACCAGTTCATTTGTTGATTCAAAAAATGTTTGCCACCAAGAAGAGTTGTTCTGAACACACACCCCAGTTAGTGTTTCAAAGAAGCCTCACATGGTTAACCTTAGCAATTAATAACAACAAAGACAGCAATCCAGTGACCATATGCATATTTAGTGAGCACTTACTCTGGGCCTGGTACTGATCTGAGTACTTTGAGTGCACTGACTAGGTGAAACTTCTCCTGCCTCCAGGCCATCCTGTGACGTGCAGAAGGCAGATGCTGGCCCAGGAACTTCAGAGATGTGAGGAAGACTTTTCTTGGTCAAGAGAGCTTCTTCTCTTTGACTTTCACAACTTACATATGGATGACTTTCAGTCTTGGAAAATGAGACCAGAGCTTCTCTCTGTCTTTCCTTCTGTCTGTCTGTCTCTCTTTCTTTTCCCCACCCTACTTTTGTCCTTGTGACAGTGTTTTTCTATATACTCCTGGCTGCTATACACTCCAGGGCTCAAGTATATGCCATGCCTCAGCCTGATACACAGCTGGAAGTACAAGTGCCTGGCTGTTTTCCTTTTTAACAAACGCATAGTAACTACATATGTTTATAAAGTACAATGTGGTGTTCTAATACACGACTGTGATGTAATGACCAACTAGAGTGGCCATTATCAAAAGGACAAAGACATCAATTCCAAAGGAAAGCCTGAATTAGTTACCTTTCTTGTTGTTTTGCCAAATATTTGATAAGAGGCAACTTAAGGGAGAATTTATTCTGGTTAAGAGTTTAAAAGGACACAGTCAGTTTACTGGTGGAGAGGACTTGGTGGCAGGGACATCCTGGCTGTGGCACTAGGGACACGAGTTTGATTGCTCACATCTCAATGAATCAGAAGACAAGAATTTAGGCCAGAAGCAGAGCTTGCTTACAAGCCCCGAGTCTAACCTAACAGATGTATTTATGCCATCCAGGCTCAGAAGCAAAAGTTCTGCAACCTCCCCAAACCAGCACCATCAACTAATCATGAAAGAAGTCAAACATAACTTTTCACATCCATAAAACAAGTATTAAACAGGTAAGTTACTGTCTTGTTTTATGTTTCATTGCTATGAAAAGACAACATGACCACAGGTAACTTTTATAAAGGAAAATATTTAATTGGGACTGACTCACAGTTTCAGAGGTTTAGTCCATTGTCATCACGGCAGGAAGCATGGCAGTGTGTTGGCAGACATGGTGCTGGTGAAGGAGGTAAGAGTTCTACATCTTGATCCACAGGCAGCAGAAGGAAACTGCCACACTGGGCTTAGCTTGAGCATAGGAGACTCAAAGCCCACCCCCACAATGACATACTTCCACCAACATAGCCATACCTAATTCAACAAAGTCACATCTCCTAATAGTGCACTCACTATGGGCCATGCATTCAAACACATGAGTCTATGGGGGCTATACCTATTCTAACCACCATAGTTACTATGGGAGTTTTCAAGGCCTTTACTCTGCATTAAAACAGATCAATTCAGGTAGCACTTCTCAAGCTTGACCTCAGATCTATTCTTTCCAGTACTGATCTTAATAATCTGATACTACAGTTGTCTCTGTGTTTTATGTAATGTTCTCATGGAGAAAACATTTTTCTTTACAGATTTGCACCAACCAATTCCTTAAGCATTTTTCTGGATGGTGGTAGGAAATGAGGTATTTAAGCAACAGTGGCCACCATTTTTGCAATGATTAATGCACCTACTCTATGTTAGGAGACTTGGAGAAGCTAGTGAATGTGTGGAGGTGATTAAAGATGAGCAGAGTCGTGACAAAGGACTCTGTCAGGGCCTTCCGGGATTCTAGTGGATTTTTATAGACACATGCAAACCAATCCACAGTTTTCTAAGCCATCAATATTTGTCAGCCCGTAAGGCTGGTTGCCACCGGAACACAGGGAAGAACAGGAGATATAAGCGATCTGTGTTGAATGTGCTCCAACAGAAATGATCAGACTCATTACAAGTTGATAGTGAATATGATGAATGGAAACAAATCAATAATAAATATGCAATTTTATTAAATCTCTCCAGTCATTCTCTGAAGTAGGACAAATAGGTTTTAATCTTGGTTTTCCACTTGACTACCTGAATGGACTAAAACTCAAGCATCTGAGCATGATCTGTGGGATTTTCTTGATTGGATTATTTGAGACAGGAAGACCCACCCAAAATCTGGGCCACACCTGTTTGTGGCAACCCTTATAAAAAGCACTTGGAAGTCAGAAGCTTTTGCTTCTTGACTGCTGTCCCTCACTTTCACTGCCAAGTTTATCTCTGCCATTTCTGGGACATTCCTTTGCTGGGATTAGAACCTATTCTTTCAGGATTACTACTTAGACAGAAGATCAGCAGTTCTCTATGAATCCTCAGAGACTCCACCCCCAGACTGGGACTGCTGAGCCATACAGTCTCTTGGACTGGTCAACTACTGGATTCTTGGCTTTCTTGTTTGACAACAGCCATTATTAGTCTACCAGGGCCATAGTCTGTAAGACACTCTGATTCAGTGGTTCTCAACCTGTAGGTTACAACCCCCTTGGATATCAGATATCCCACATATTAGATATTCCCTTTATGATTCATAACAGTAGCAAAATTACAGTTATGAAATAGCAATGAAATAATCTTATGGTTGGGGATCACTGCAACATGAGGAACTATTTTCAAGGGTTGCAGCATTAGGAAGACTGAGAACCACTGCTCTGATAAATCATGTGTGTGTGTGTGTGTGTGTGTGTGTGTGTGTGTGTGTGTATGTGTTTTCATTAGATCAGTTCTGTTTCTTTAGAGAACCCCAACTAATAAACTAACATAGGTGATAAAGTTCCTCAAGTAACTCGCTACAAAATTATTTATTCTCAGGATACAACCTGAAAGAGGTACACAGGAAATCCATTTGGTCACTCTGCTGGCTTGTGAGAGTCCATGCTAACACTGCCTTTTTTGGTGCAGAGTTCATCTGCATATGCCAATTGGGTGAAAGGGTTTATGGTTAAGCATTTGTTGCCCCTCTTTCTTGACTTTGGTTTAATTGGGCCCTTGACTTCAGTGTTAGAATTTAATATAACTCAGCTCCACCCACACACTTGGGAGTGGTTTGCAGAAACAAATAAAGAATAACCCACAGGGCAGCAAGATGTCATGGAGACTTAAATACTCACGTCATAAAACAAAAGGCATCTTCATGTTACAAGCTTTTAACTAAGAAATGAAGACCAAGAGGACAGAAGAATGCAGGTCTCAGGTTCCAAGCTGAGGAGGAATGGAGTAAGCTGAGGGGGATGGAGTGAGCTGAGGGGGGATGGAGTGAGCTGAGGGGGGATGGAGTGAGCTGAGGGGGGATGGAGTGAGCTGAGGGGGATGGAGTGAGCTGAGGGGGATGGAGTGAGCTGAGGGGGATGGAGTGAGCTGAGGGGGATGGAGTGAGCTGAGGGGGGATGGAGTGAGCTGAGGGGGGATGGAGTGAGCTGAGGGGGGATGGAGTGAGCTGAGGGGGATGGAGTGAGCTGAGGGGGGATGGAGTGAGCTGAGGGGGGATGGAGTGAGCTGAGGGGGATGGAGTGAGCTGAGGGGGGATGGAGTGAGCTGAGGGGGATGGAGTGAGCTGAGGGGGATGGAGTGAGCTGAGGGGGATGCAGTGAGCTGAGGGGGGATGGAGTGAGCTGAGGGGGGATGGAGTGAGCTGGGGGGATGGAGTGAGCTGAGGGGGGATGGAGTGAGCTGAGGGGGATGGAGTGAGCTGAGGGGGGATGGAGTGAGCTGAGGGGGATGGAGTGAGCTGAGGGGGATGGAGTGAGCTGAGGGGGGATGCAGTGAGCTGAGGGGGGATGGAGTGAGCTGAGGGGGATGGAGTGAGCTGAGGGGGATGGAGTGAGCTGAGGGGGATGGAGTGAGCTGAGGGGGGATGCAGTGAGCTGAGGGGGGGATGGAGTGAGCTGAGGGGGGTGGAGTGAGCTGAGGGGGATGGAGTGAGCTGAGGGGGGATGCAGTGAGCTGAGGGGGGATGGAGTGAGCTGAGGGGGGATGGAGTGAGCTGAGGGGGATGGAGTGAGCTGAGGGGGGATGCAGTGAGCTGAGGGGGGATGGAGTGAGCTGAGGGGGATGGAGTGAGCTGAGGGGGGATGGAGTGAGCTGGGGGGATGGAGTGAGCTGGGGGGATGGAGTGAGCTGAGGGGGGATGGAGTGAGCTGAGGGGGATGGAGTGAGCTGAGGGGGGATGGAGTGAGCTGAGGGGAATGGAGTGAGCTGAGGGGGGATGGAGTGAGCTGAGGGGGATGGAGTGAGCTGAGGGGGATGGAGTGAGCTGAGGGGGATGGAGTGAGCTGAGGGGGGATGGAGTGAGCTGAGGGGGGATGGAGTGAGCTGAGGGGGGATGGAGTGAGCTGAGGGGGATGGAGTGAGCTGAGGGGGGATGGAGTGAGCTGGGGGGATGGAGTGAGCTGGGGGGATGGAGTGAGCTGAGGGGGGATGGAGTGAGCTGAGGGGGATGGAGTGAGCTGAGGGGGGATGGAGTGAGCTGAGGGGAATGGAGTGAGCTGAGGGGGATGGAGTGAGCTGAGGGGGATGGAGTGAGCTGAGGGGGATGGAGTGAGCTGAGGGGGGATGGAGTGAGCTGAGGGGGATGGAGTGAGCTGAGGGGGGATGGAGTGAGCTGAGGGGGGATGGAGTGAGCTGAGGGGGGATGGAGTGAGCTGAGGGGGATGGAGTGAGCTGAGGGGGGATGCAGTGAGCTGAGGGGGGATGCAGTGAGTTGAGGGGGGATGGAGTGAGCTGAGGGGGGATGCAGTGAGCTGAGGGGGATGGAGTGAGCTGAGGGGGATGGAGTGAGCTGAGGGGGGATGGAGTGAGCTGAGGGGGGATGGAGTGAGCTGAGGGGGGATGCAGTGAGTTGAGGAAGGATGGAGTGAGCTGAGGGGGGATGGAGTGAGTTGAGGGGGGATGGAGTGAGCTGAGGGGGGATGGGACTGCTGAAAGGAGAAAGTCAAGGGGTATAGCACTGTGTGCAGCTGCCTTCTCAAGCCTCACTCACTGTGTAGCCTGGAATGACCTCAAATTCACTTTTCTTCTCAGCCTCCTTAGTCCTGGGATTACAGGCCCAGTGTCTAGGCCCAGTTTGATGACTATGGCTGTGTAAAACACCATGACCAAAAGCAACCAGGGGAGGAATAGGTTTACTTCAGATTCCAGGTTCTAGTCTATCATCTAGGAAATCAGGGCAGGAACCTGGAGGCAGGAACTGAAGCAGAGGCCATGGGGGACTGCTGCTTACTAGCGTGTTCCTCACAGTTTGCTCAGCCTGCTTTCTTGTACCATTGAGGACCATTTTCCCAGGATGGTACTTCCCACAATATTCTGCTCCTGCCCTCTCCAACCAGTAATCAGTCAAGAAAAAAAATGCCCAACAGACTTTCCTACAGGTCAATTCCTTGGAAAATCACTTTTATGATTAATATTCCTTATTTTCAGATGACTCTTGTGTCAGGTTGACATTAAAACTGGTCAGTACAACTATGTTATCCAGGACCCCAGCATAGCAGTGGATGGATGTACAATGCTATTTGGTGTAGCATTTTAATGTCCATGAACAGAGGACTGTTAGAGTTGGAAGAGAAATGGCTCTACAGGAAAGCTTGATAAAAATTTAATGAACTTGGGTTCCAAACACCAGCATGGTAGAAGGAGAACACTCCTTGCTATGAACTGTCTTTTGACCTCCACACATGCAGAGTGTTACTCATAAGGCCTCTCTATGCATGCAAATAAAAATAATTCAAAGAACAAAACAAACTTTAAAAACTAGGAGATTGATTAAGTTGTAGGTTTGTTCATCTTATAGAGTAATTGTTTTATGGTTATGATTGAGTCAGATCTGCTTATATAAATGGAGGTAGTACACTATCCATGACTAATGGTTGTAGAACTATGTACATACATTAAATAGTGTGTAGGGCTGAGGGTATAGTGAGTATGGTATGTACAAGGCCCAGGGTTCAATTCAAAACCCTGTGAAGACACTGTGAGAAGCAAAACCAAATAAAGAGAGGTGCCGGTAAATGGGTAGATACAAACTTACCTGTAATGGTATCGATAGATAAGAAGTATGTGCCCTGCAAGGGCACATAATCAGTGATGTAAACTTCAATATATTTCAATGACTGTGTGTTAACATGTGTGTTCAATTTTAGCTTGCTCAGGTTCATCTTCCTGGAGCATGAAACGTACATATGCACAGTGGAATACTATACAGCCACAAAAAGGATGGAACCCTGTCATTTGTGGCAACGTGGGAGGACTAGAGATCTTCTATTACAACAAATAAGTCGGGCACATAAAGCAAAAAAATCTTATTCATATGTGGATTATAAAATAGTGGATCTCACAGCTAAGGGTAGAATGGTGGCTACCAGAGGCCGGGGAGAGAAGGGAGGGGGAGCAGAGAGATATTGATCAAGGATACTGCATTATAGAGGAGAAATGGGCCTGACATTTCACTAAAGAGCAGAGCAGAGACAGATGATAATGCATATTTTGAGGGGCATATTAGATAAGCACACTTTGATTCAGGCATTTGACAATGTGCACACGTATTGCAGCATCACATGGCAACCCTTAATGTGTATAGTTTTAAAGCATCAATTTAAACAAGGATACAAAAGGGAAGTCACTCTAATACAATGCAGCAAGCAATGCGAGCAGCCTTAGAGGAGAGGAAAAGTTGTCAGCTACCACCTCCTGGGTGTATAGATTGGAGCCTGTCACCACATTTGAAATGAGCATTTCCTTATCTAGAAAAGAGCACACGCAGGGGAGGTATTGAGATGGCTCAGTGGGTAAGAGTGCTTGCTGTCCAAAGCAATGACCTGTGTTCAGATCCCAGGTTTTACCTGGTGGGTAGAGACAAGTGACTTCCACCAGTTGTACTCTGACCTCCATCTGTGTGCTGAGGTGTGTGTGTAACACACACACACACACACATAAACACACACACAGAAATAGGTAGAGAATACATTTTAAAAAAGAAAATAACCCAAGTATGTCCATCTCATGGGATATTGTGAAGATCCCAATATCCTGCTCTGTTCCAAAGAAATGAAACAGACTCTATAAAGGGACTGCCTCCTTATAAGGCCTTGCTTTGAAGCCCTAAGATTCTGTGCATATGCAAAGCATTACTACTAATTATGTCAGCATAAGAACTGACTTCAAAATACTGCCAGAGTTTAATACCTCGGAACCAGAAGCAATGATTCTTAAGTACCAAACTTCTTTAGTACTGCAGTGACTTAGAATACTTTGCATCTCAGTTTCTGGGGGTGAGGGGCGGGGGGGGGGGGGGGGCGCAGGAGGGGCCTTCAGGACATTGCACTAGGTAAGAGCTTTGAGATACACAGTATGTAATTCTCCTAGTGTTCTCTGTGGGTCGTAATGCTAGTTTACCAATTATTAGGTAATACTTTTTAGTGCCTGTCTCCCATACTGACCTTTGGTGCATGAAGGCAAGGACCATGCTCATTTTATTCACTTGCTATGACTAGACTGCTTCATCGTAAGCACTCTGCATGCAGTGCTACTTGAATAAAGGAATGGATGGTGCAGAGATGAGCACCATCTTCTCTCTTGCTGCTGTTTCCCCTCCAGGGCCTTGCCCACACTAGGAGAGGGAACTCCATTAAACTATACCTCAGTACTGGTGCAAGGCAGGCAGGCAGGCAGGCAAGCAGGCAGGCAGACAGGCAGACAGCATCATGAAAAGCTAACTACAATAAAAGTAATAGAGGAGGAAGTCCAGAAGAGGACCCAGGCAGTTAGAGCACAATCCCTATTTGCACAGGCACCTCCCTGGCCAGGTGCCATTCTGCACTCTGGGTAATTTGTGTCTGTTCTAGCCATGCTCCGGTTGAAATGGAATCATAGTATCTTATTCCCCTCTCTAAACACAGAGCTGGGGTGAATGACTTTCCCAGTAGCGGTAGCCAGCAGAAAGAATGAAGAACGTGATGCAGTTCCAGGCTGGTGAGCCTTCAGGATAAGCAAATGCAGTAGAATTCAGATTATGAAATCACACATGCATGCCATGCACCTATGTGTTTATAGAGAGTGCCTGAACCACATTAAAAAATCTGTTAAGGGTACAGATCATGAAGGAAGGCAGTTTCTTAATACATGTATATACTTCATATGTGCACACAGGCATGGCCAGGAAGGTGGTAGGAGATGAGATGTAAGATACACAAACTCAGTCCAATTTGGAAGGTGATGTAGATGGCATATGAAAGAAATGAGTGGGAAGCTCATATGATCCTCTGTGAGTTAGAAAAGACCCAAACCTCACTGCTTTTTACAGCACTATCAATATCTAGTAATTATGCATGAATATATACCGGTCTAATTTGGTAGGGAACGTTTCCTTGAGTTGAAATAAAGTAGATTACTCCTTTTTTAAGAAAAAAATAATAAAATGACCATGGTTTGAACATTGTGGTTTCTAAGAGTAGGATGCAAATATCACTAAGGAAAGTAACCCAATAGGATGAATAAAGTGGTCGCTACCTCCTCATTAACAGTGACGGTTAGGGGAGCATTAATCTTTAAATGATGATCATAAGCTTGACAGCCTGGCCCATTCAAGTCCTCGGCTCACTGCCTGGTTTCTCCCATATAATTCCTTCTTTTAGAAATGAAACCACATATCCACCAAATGAGTGCATAACACTGAAATTATCCAGGCAAAAAGATGGTTATGAACACACAGGATATTGCTTTGTGTTAAAAGGAAAAAAAAATGTGCCTTTGCTAACATGAAGTAAGAGACAAGGGGCTGTGTTGAATATCATCCCGTAAACAAAAGGCATTCTGGGATCATATCGTTTTTTTTTTTTTTTTAGGAATGCTTTGTTGCAGACAAATGTCAGCTCTCAGTAATGAAGATAAATGGTATGTGTGGTTCAGGAAGCCAGCCAACACCAGGCCGATGCAGAACAAAAGCTAGAGGCTCTCGTGTGATGCGCTTACTTCTTTCTACCGTGCTTCTAATTTTGGTGCTTTGAGAGATGGGCTTAGTCTGAAGTCACCCTCTGGTTTAGGTCCTGGCTTCCTAATCTCCTGTCATCACCCTATTCCTGACGTGTCCTAATCACTACTGTCACTCCACACGCATCAAGGACAGAAAATTGCTGTTCATGAGCTCCTCTCCCCTTCATACCGTTCCACTTTGGTCTTTGGCAAATCAAAGGTCCAGGCAATGCCGAAGTAGGGAGTGACTAGTTGCTACGTCTGGATGACCGTGGGCAAGCTTTGCAAGACTGTCCTGTTCCAGGAACAAGGCAGACGATGACCACGAAATGGGGAAAATTGGACGGCAATAGTGAGGCATTCTCCGTCTGTGGGGGCGGGGAACTAAGCCCCGTCTCTGCGGGTCTACTCAGGTACGTGCTCATCAGAATCCACACGTGCATGACTGGTGTCTTAATTTCTGTACTTATTTCAGGAACGTAGGCTTGAAAACAAAACTGCATAAAAATTACTTTGTCCATTTTGTGGTTGAAGTAGTTACTTTGGGGAAGAAAAGATGATTGACAAATATAAACTTTGCACAGAGAATTTAATTTCTGTGTCCAGAAGGAAGGATTTCCTTTTATTTCTTTCTTAGTAATTTTGTTTTTACCATTATTAAATTTTCTTTTAGTGTGGACAGATGGCATTGTGGATTCTAGACTAAAGAGGATTTTGCTTAAAATTATAAAACTTCTTAAGAGCATTTTTCCCATACCATCTAGATTTTGTTTGAATTCACTCCTGGTGTTCCTAGCCAGGGTACTTTCCTATCCAGCCTTTTCTGGGTTCATGCAACACTTCAATGATACGAAATAAAATGTACATATTCTTGATAATTCTCTCTCTCTCTCTCTTTCTCTCTCTCTCTCTCCCTCTCTCCTCTCTCTTCTTCTTGCTTAAGCAAGTTATCTACCATCGAGCTAAATCCCCAGCCTGACTTTTATTAATTTGTTTATTTTTCCAACATAAAGGGTTTATCCTTTGAAAGATTTATTTTATTTTATTTTATTTTACTTTATTTTATTATTTGTGTGTAGATATCAGAAGAGGGTATTAGAACCTCTGGAACTGGAATTATAGAAGATTGAAAGTCACTCTGTATAGTTACTGGGAACTGAACTCAGGTCCTCTGGAAGAGCAGCAAGTACTCCTAATCACTGGTCCATACCTATAGCCCCAAGACTTGTCTTTTGTGGGAATATCATCAAATAAATGAACTTTTCACTGTGTTTCCTGTGTATTATACATTTTTTTAATCATGGTTTTGTTCATTATTAATGTTCAAAGAAACAGAATGGACAAATCCTGGGTTACAGGTGGTGTATGGACTAGGTAGGCTGTGTGCTAATCTTCATATTCTCTGTGAACAATCTTCAGGGGTGTCTTCTGTAATATCCTGGTCATAGAGGCAATGTAAAGAGACCCAGGAATGGAGTAGATAGCTCAGAGGTAGATTTCTGCCCAGCTTGTGAGGACCTGGGTTCCACTTCTAGCTGAGGGGAAACATAGATAGATAGATAGATAGATAGATAGATAGATAGATAGATCTCACCAATAGTCTTTTTACATTTTAAAGATAAAAAGCTTGAAATGTATTTATGTCTCATACAGTCATACAGTGGGTCGTCATCGTGCTTCATGTTTGCAAAGTTGCTCACATGATTGTTTCTTTTAAAAGAAGGAATACCAAGTCAGGACCTGCACTAGCACTTCGAGGCTTACTTAGCAGCATATGATCATGCATGGACAAGGGAGGTTGTCCAGGACCCTGCTCTGTGTCATGCTATGCACGAGTGGCCTTTTTTCTGTTTCCTTCCTTCCTTCCTTCCTTCCTTCCTTCCTTCCTTCCTTCCTTCCTTCCTTCCTTCCTTCCTCTCCTCTCTGCATGTGGTGGTTTTGCTGTGTAACATGGCCCATGAGCACCATGCTGACATGCCATCTTGTTTCTCAGTATTAGCAGTAGTGTCATTCCTGATGGAGGAGTGCTGTGTGCTAGAGAATCTCTGCTCAGACATGAGTTGAGCTGCTATTGGCTGTGAATTCAATGATAACAGGTCAGTACATATGGAAGAAGGCATCTTAAAATAGCAAACAAGGCAGTGTGTTAGCTTATAAACATGTGGCCAGAGGAATGTAGGAACCTAACCTTGTATCTGAAGATTCCACATTTGTGTATCTAACCAAGCATGGGTGGAAACTCTTTGGAAAAAAATATGCTGAAATGTGGAACTTTCGTTATCTTGTCTATTCCATGAACAAGGTAACATAGAAACCATTTACACAGCATTTTCATAGTGTTCGGTATTTTAAACCTTGTAGAGATGTCTAAAAACCCAAGGAAAGATGTGCATTGGTTA
Source organism: Apodemus sylvaticus (assembly GCF_947179515.1). Taxonomy (NCBI): domain Eukaryota; kingdom Metazoa; phylum Chordata; class Mammalia; order Rodentia; family Muridae; genus Apodemus; species Apodemus sylvaticus. The sequence goes on along the minus strand of NC_067485.1, from coordinate 34,158,316 downwards.
CAACCAAGGACCATGTCATTTTATAGACAGAACCTGTGCTTCACATTTTCATATGAGCCAGGGATGTTGGTAATTTTCCCTCTAGGGAAAATGGTTCAAAGAATTCAACCTACCTTGAATAATAAGAACCATTATAAATTACATATAATATATCTCATCTGAATCTAAGTAGCACTGGGGCAGTTCTGATGATTCTTGCACACAGCCTGTGAGCTCAGCTTCAAACAGTGCTTCTGTTCACTAGAATATAGTTCTGATCCAATAAAAACCAAACGGCATTCTGTTTATGGTGTTCTCAGTCTTACTGTGCTTTTTTCTTTGTCTTCTGGTGATTGACATTTGTGTTCTCCAAGGTAAAAAGATTCTGTTTAAAATGATCATTAGGAAGGCACAAGTATTATATAGAAATTATAGCAAACCCTGGTTGAATTTCTAAGTTGACTTTGTTATGGGTTCTAGAAGCAGACAAAAATCTAAACCAAAAACAGATCAGAAAGCTGTCTTCTACCACATGAGCATCTATTTATAGCCAGAGAAAATGGAAGGGAGACACGGAGAGCCAAAGCACTTAAAGCTCATGTGAACCTTATTTGAACATAATTTAAACAGTTGTTTGCTTGCAATCAAGACGCAGCTACTAATTACAAGAGTAAGTTATAGTTCTATTTACATGACAAATTAGCTTTCAGTTCATTATATATGTAGGCAGCTTTAGGCCAAACTTAATTCATTTGAACAATGGTCATTACCCCTACTCACATTTCAATATCAGAAAGCATCCAGAATATTCAAAGTCAATATCAGGCAAGACCAGAAACCTAAGTCTTCCTTAACTGGGAAGATGTCACCTATCCTCTTGATCCCACATAGTACCTGGCATCTAGTAAGTACCAAATTAGTGACTAAGTAGAATACTAGTTAAATACACAGCCATAAATCTTATTAAATTAAAACATCTTACAAAATAAGTAGTAACTAAGGTTAATATGACTGCGGGGAAATAGTGCCTTCAGGGCAGACACTGCTTCAGAAATTTAGAGACTTAGTATCGGTTACAAAACCTATAAAGTGCACAGAAAAAGTACCATATATGTCCATAAAGGCACACAGTTTTCTTGTGATAAGTAGTAGAGTTCATGTATTTTATTGGCTTGGCAACTGACAGCCATAACTGTAAATAAACAGCTGAAGTAACCCTTATTAGCTAAACATAAAATCATAAAATAGTGCCCAGGGGACAGACAAACAATTTAAATACTGATATCTTGGCTTGGGAATTATTTCACAATTAAAGTAACTTATGTCAGGAGAACAATATTTTCCAGCTGTTTTCTGAAAATTTTACTATTTATATTATACTTTATATTTTTGCTCAGTAATAGAAGCAATTTAGCATTATAGTTTATTTTGCATTTGGGCATCATGATTTTATGGAATGGAGTTTTTTTCCCAAGCAGTTGAAAAGGATATAAATGCTATTTTACTAATAGGAACTGAAAATTTAATAATACGGTATTACATTGTAAGTATAAGTGAATGACAGTAGTCCTAACTCACTTTATTTCCTGCATAATTCTGGCCTATTAATAGAATTTTTAGTCAGAGGAATGTTTTATTACAGTAGTTTTTAAAGCAAAGAATATTTCAGCAGAAACACAAAGGAGAAGAATAAAGAGAAATGTTGAGACACTACACAGATTCTTTACAGTAAAAATATTTTCTTTGTATCATAGTCAGGAACTACCCAGAGAGGTAAAGGTGCTTAGCTTGGGATATGGGACATTTTCTTACTTTTTAATGTGGAACTATGTGAGTCCTTAAGCATACCCATGCTCACACACACACACACACACACACACACACACACCACATGCAAACACTAGCACACACACACACAAATACATACACACACATACACACAGAGATGTGGATATGAGTATTGAGTAAAACATGTGTAATACATTTTAGGAAAACCCAAAGCATTTGTATAACATGAAAAAAATAAAGTAAAACAGGAACATTTACCAAGCAGGCATAAGCCAGATGCCAAAAATTGACCCGTAGACGCTAGATGCGGGGCTGTGGAAGGTCGGCTTCTGTCACGGGTCCAAGCATGTTCCATGCAACGTGGCTAAGCAGATGTTGTACAGTGGCTGAATTAATTCCTTGTAAAAATAAAAATGGTAATTTCTCTCTTGAATTTTGGCACACTGGTGGGAATGTGGCTGGCTGGTGGCAATATATAAACAGGGACTATTTGCTCTCTTATAGGCTGAATCACAGAGTTTTTGCCAAAAGGAAGAAAAATGTGATGTTAACAAATGAGAGATGTTCGATTGATTAAACTGAGGAACATGCTTGCAATGTTTGACTACTGTAGACTTAAATATCTGCCTGTTATAAACTTTAAAAAAACAACACTTTTCCTTTATTCCTCTTTCCACCGTTTCAAGTTCTTTTCCTCTCTCCTCGGGGCCAGGTACAGTGTGTGCCAGCTGTGCCACTATTTAATCCAGATGCAAATCCTCACCCTGACCAATCTGGAAGGCAAAGAGCAAAAAAACCTCTCGTTCAGATATTTGCATTTGGGAAATTAAGCGGGAAAAGAATCTTTAGTTTCCCCTCCTTACTGGTGTGAGCAGCCTTCTCTCTTTGCAACTCTCTCAACAATGAGGGAATGCAAGATTAAAGAAAGGTGGATATTCGCTCAAAATATCTCCTTTTCCACAGGCATACCTTGTGTCAGGAACCATGTGCACTTGAGGATGTGGGCATGGTGACTATTTCTTGGCAGAAGAAACATTTTAAGCAAACTCTCTCTGCCCGTTCACTTGAGCAGGTTCCAGAGTGCCAGCTGCCTGCAGGCGACGGGGCCTTTGTGTACCTACACACGTGGAAGACCATGGAGCGCTGCATACAATATGGTTATTATAGGACTGGCCTTCTGAAAATGCGGCCCGGGGGGCTCATGATGTGAATTATAGGGTGTCTTACTGAAGTTCTGGCATCTGGTTTGGCAATTATCTTTTTACAAATGTAGTCTTTCGTGAGCTCGTGACCCGACATGATATGGTAAAATGAATACAAGTGACTCACAGGTGCTTAAATTGCAATGGTGACAAAAGTAAGGGGAAAGACAAGTAAAACTGGACACTAGGTGAAATTTAATAAAATATAATATATATGTACAGAAGGCCTATCTGTTATTGTTTGTCTACCTGGAATGGGCGATCCCCACCCCCAACTCCCACTGCTGAACAAAAAAAGATAAGTCCTTGATCCCTGGGGCCTGTAAATGTGACCAAGTCTTTGCAGATATAATCAAGAGATACGTCTGGAGATGAGATCATTCTGGATGAAGTGGATAAGTCTTAAGTCTAATGACAGATGTCCTTGTAAGAGCTGTGCAGAGAAGGGACAGACAGAAACAGAGGAGGACACATGACCACCACAGGCAGGTGGGAGTGATGTAGCCTCAAGACAAGAAACACCTGGAGCTCAAAACACCCAAAGTGAGAAAGGACAGATTTTCCCTGGGGCTTCCGACAGGCAAGGCTCTGCTGGTGAGTTAGTTGATTTCTGACTCCCAAGCTCCGAGACAAAGGTTTCTACTGTGTGAAGTGAGCATTTACTTTGTTATGGTGGCTGTGTTAACAAAACTGCATTGCAACAATTCCTGACTGTTAAATGGAGAAAGAATTTACTTTGACTGGAAGCTTTGAAGGGTTCAGTGTGTGTTGGGTGGTTCTGTGTGTCTTGGGAAGGATGTTATGTGGTGGAGCGTGCGGGAGAGGATAGATATTTATTTCCTGGTGGCAGGAAGCACACGGTGTGCTACACAGAGAAGCCAAGGAAAGGGGACCCCAAGGACTTGGTACCAGTGACCTACTTCCTGCAGCTAGGCCCCACCTACTAAAGTTTCCTCAGCCCCCTAAAACTATCCTATCATCTGGGGAACAAATATTTAAAATGTGAGCCTATAAGGGATGCTTTATATTGACACTATTGTAGTGGCCTATAGGAAGGTCATCTATCTATCAATCACCTATATGCATGTCTTAGGTATGTACTTATCATCTATCTATTATTTATATCTATCCTCTATTTACCTTCCTATCATCTATCTTTGATTTATCGAGTCTTTTCTATATTCTATCTTAATACCATCATTGATTGTACTTTCACTGTATTTCTGCTCTTTAAAACCTATTCTTATTTCTTTAATTATAGGTATTTGCTAGTTATGACAGCTCACACTGTAACCACAGCACTCAGGAGGCAGAAACAGGCACATCTCTGAATTTAATGCCAGTCTGTTCTAGATAGTGAATTCTAGGCCGGCCAGGGATATTTAGGGAGACCATATTTCCAAAAATTTTAAAAAAACCCATATTTATCCTACTTACTCTGAAAAACTTTACTAACTGAAAAAGAAAAGAAAGAAAGAAAAGGAAAATCCAAGTAATTTATAACCACTCTCAATGTGAGGTATTTCATTTGTGTATATATCAACATATTAAAATATAGACACATATTAAAAATAAGCCTTGGTCTGTGTGTGTATCATCTCTCAGCACTCTTCAACTGTCTGTGTCAGCATTGAAATCTGTGTCCTCAAAGGAGAGGTAATGGTGTGAGTCAGGTCCATTTATTGCCCCTCTGATGACTTTATTAATCATTATTTTCGGTGTTCTTATGACCTAAAAGTAAACAAGACAGTGACAAAATCAGAAAAGCAAAAGCCTCGCAATGCAACCTGCTTCTATTTTATTACTTCTTATTTCAATGATGATTAAGAAATCACCTCACGCTCCCTAAGGCAGCACCCTGGGGTACTACTGGCCATCTCTCATTCGAGCTCCCTGCCCTCTTCTTCCTCAATGTAATGCCTCAAATGTCTTACTGGGTTTAGTTTATCACAGAGCCATTCATTCTTGTCTTGAGTGGGCGTTGTGATGTGACTAAAGATGACAAATCCTTGAAGGAATTCATGAAGGGCAAAGCACATAGTAGGTGATCAATGAAAGGAGACACATTTCTCACTTGCTCCCTCTAGCTGGTGGGCATTATGTGGCACTTACGATAATGCACGGGTTCACGGAATAATCCTTCTCTAGAATTTCCAGCCACAGACGGAGGGAAGCCAGGATGACAGCATCAGGGCTCTTGCCCAATCCTCACCACACTCTTTTAACGTGGTCACTCCACTGTGTCTGTTCTCCAGGAGGGATGAGCTCATGTCAGTGATGAAGGCACTGCCCAGTCCTTTGCCTTGGACTGGAAAAGAGGATGCTCATAAGGGAGGAGAGCGCTAAATGCAAGAAGGGATGCCAGGAAGGGCTGTGTTTGTGTCTGGCCAGGTCCAGGCACACTTTTGTGTTTCTGAACTACATCTGATTCTGTGGTAGGAGGTGGTTTGAGAGGCTGGAGTGGTTTGTGTATATATCAACATATTAAAATATAGACACATATTAAATGTGTCTCTGGAGCTCTGTATACCAGGGGCCAAATCTACAGAGTCCTTCCTTGTTCTGACCTTACTCTTGAGAATCACTTGGGATGCCACCCAGTGAAAAGGAAACTTATCTTCCATGAAGTGTCCTCAAAAGGTTGTAGAAGGGAGGAAGTGCCACAGACTGAGAAATGAGCACCACTCCCAAAGCAGAGTCTTGAGCCAAAAGGCCCATTTGGGGCTGTCTTGGATGGCCTGGAGCGACCTTCAGATAGCTTTAGAGGCAGCTTACTAGACGCCACAGTGCATATGGCAGGATATTACATGCTTTTGTACTGGGGCAAGGAAGTTGACCTCTTCTTATTTTTTTTTTGTCTTATTTTTAAAATTTATATTGGGTTTTTTTGGTTTTGTTTTTCTTTAATGGAAAATTGGGTTAATCTGCTGAGGCCCAAAGGGATTCAGGAAATACAAAGATAAATATGGGTATATTAGAGCTCTTTGAGCCCACTGTTGGACCGTAGCCTTGAGATGGCCTTGTCGGTCCTGGCACCTGAGCCCAGGCCATGTTCTTAATAGGAAGATGTGAGAAGTCTAGGCAACACTGGGGGGAGTGTAGACGGCACCAAGCAGATATCAGGACTTGGCGTTGTTTTGACTGCGGTGAGCAGTGCCATCTCTAGGCGAGCCCTCCTGGGTTATGTGAGAGAAGCAGAGCAAGCCAGCCATAGAAATGAGGCCACTCAGCAGCCACTCCACTTGGTTCCTGCCTCTGCTTCTGCTCCAGTTCTTGCCTTGACGTCCCTCAATGACGGACTATGTGACATAGATGTGGAAGCCAAATGAACCCCTGCCTCTCTAAGAAGCTGTTGGTTGTGGTATTTATCACAGCAATAGAAGGCAAACTAAGATGCTTACTCACAACCCTGACACAGTGGGGAGAGGGAAGTAACAGCTCACTTTTATTGTTTTATTAATGCTTTTATTTTATTAATGGTATTTCTCTACTACTAAAGGAACTAATGAATTATCAACTTGTAAATATAGGTTTTTAAATTTAACAGTTATGGTTCTAAATTTTAGACACTCCGAATAAATGTCTCCTGGAATAATATCCTGCCCTAGATACCTGGGTGTGTGTATTGTGGCTGCTAATACTATGTGGACTATTCCCAGGACTGGGGTGAAATAGATGTGACAGGGTTTTAGAGTCCCTTGGAAGTGTCCTTAGTGGTGAATCAGGTACTAGGAAGGTCCTAGTTTAGTTGCAGAACTGGCAAACAGTTATGAGAGCCTGCACATGGCAGAAAGAGTTAAAACCCAGGGCCATGCTTGGCACATCTGTGAAGTCCCTGTCAACCAAGTTTATAATTTTCACTCTGCATTGTTGGGTCTCTTTGCCTTGAAGAAAGATTTCTCTTTTCTGAAGTTTTTGGCATGTGACTTTGAGGTCATAGCAAATGAATTATGTTTTCAATATTGATTAGCCCATCAGGGTGGATACAAGGATGAGAACATAGATCAATTGGTCAGAGATGATTTTTTTTTTTCTTCACGGGAATCTTCGTGTTTGATTCAGAAGTGAAGAACTCCAAGGTTATTTCACCAATTTTCACGGTGGTAACTACTCAGTTATTCCTGTGCAAAGTCAACCATCCAAAATTTTGGATAACTATCAGGAGCAATGTCAGAAAAGTCTAAACAAAATATTTATGTGCTTCTTCACGCACCCAGTGTTATTCCAGATAGCCAGACCACACCGACACAGTGCCCAGTGGTACCATCCCTTAGCCAGATCATGGCTCCTCGCTCCGGTGAGCCTTGTGCTGATAATCATCATTTAGAGGACCACTCCCTTAGTTCCATGTCAGGTCAGGCTTATTATCTACTGGTGAATATTGCATCTGTGGCTGCCATATAGATTGTGTGCTATTGGGAAATCATTTCAATGTTTCAGATGCTCTGGGAGCCTGGAGACATTTCTCAGATAATTAAATCCATAAAAAGCTTTCATTTTCCCCTCAATGATTGGAGGGCTCCCAGTGAAACTGGTCTCTTTGGCCAAAACTCTTATGATTGCATTATTTCTCTACTTCTCTGGTCATATATCAAAAGAGACTTCCTCATTCGTGTGCATGGACTTCAATTGACATTGAAGCTTTTTACCTTGTAGGTTGTGACCTGACAAGGGGTTGTGACCAAACGTGGGGGTTGTAAGAAATTTGGCAATAGTAAAAGGCTCTGGTCATGAAATGATCTGAAATGAATCCGAGGTGTTTCTGGAAGTGCTTGCCCATGTTGCATTGTAGCCTTGGTTCCGGACAGACAGCACGCACATTTTGTTTTGTACACGCTGCCACACCACACCACACAACTCCAAAGAACATGACTTGGAACACTTTGGCTCAGATTCTATATTATGAATTGCAGTGTTTTTTATAATATATACAAAGTTTCCTGCTCTTATAGAAATATAGCAGCTTAATTTCAGAAAACAAAGCCTTTAATATTTTCTAACATCCTTTCTCAACATGTAAGTATAAAATTATTATATCTGTTTGGATTGTACTGTGTTGGAAATTTGATTTTAAGAACTCCTTGACCATTGGACTGAACTCGGGGTCCCCAGTAGAGGAGTTGGAGGGTGGACTGGAGGAGCTGAAGGAGTTTGCAGCCCCATAGGAAGAAGGATGATGTTGGTCAACCAGACAACCCAGGGCTCCCAGGGACTAAGCCACCAAGCAAGGTACACATGGTTCCAGCCAAAAGAGTGGCAGAGGAATACCTTGTTGGCATCAACGTTAGGAGAGGTCCTGTGAATGCTCAAAAGATGCTCTAGCATGGGGAAATCGAGGGGGGATAGGTAGGAGTGGATTGGGTGGAGGGGCATATTCTTGGAGGCAGGGAGTGGGTGGATGGGATGGGGGTTTTCAGGGAGGGAGAAACCAGGAAAGGGTTAACATTTGAAATGTAAATGAAGAACATATTCAATAAAAAAATAAAAAAACAAAAAAGAAAAAAAACCTGATTCTTTAGTTTAAGTTTCATTTACAAAACTGCTAAATTAATTTTGGCTTAGGATTAAGAAGGATTCTGGCAATTTTTGAAATGACCCTAAACATACTTCATATTTTTAATATTATATATTTAAGTGAAACAGCATTTTCTCAGTACTGATGATTATAAAATCCAAATTTGATCAGACATAAAAACTTGTTGAAGATATTCTGAATCCTACATCATCAAATATTAAAGCAACAGTTGATTTTTTTACATCAAAAGAAACAACTCCACCTATATCCTACATATGAAAAATTGCTGTCATCTTTAATAGATGGTAAAATCACATGTATACCAAAGTTACTCTAGTTTCCTAGTGATTTATTATTAGTAAATGTTTGCTTTATACACTTATTTTATGTACCTGTATACCTTGGAGTCATATGTAAATTCGAGCCATGTGCACAGTGGGAAGGAGCTGGAATTTGAGATTCACACCACGAAGCCTCCAGAGTTTCATCCACAATTCTCCTTGTTTTTCCTCATGCAAACTTGAAACTGTACTGTTCTAAGTTAGAAAGCAATTACCCCAAGGTGGAGCTCACAGAAATGCCTACTTCATGACTTCCTTTTAATAGAGAGAAGTTTGAATTTTGAAGGATTTAGAAAAATGGCTGTCAGAGAATAAGAGCTACTGACTTTATTGCGAATATAAGATATATATTAAATGTGTCAAGTCGTTTTCATTGAAACCTTTTGGCAACCTAACATCCATAGCGTGGGAGTCTGGAGAATTTAATTTCCTTGCTCTGGGTTTAATAACCAGAACATGATGGAGTCTGGGTTTTAATCTGTAGCTAGAGGATGCTAGAGTACTTACTCCTTTGTGTCTTTTCAATAAGCGATGATCAACATTACTGAAAATATGTCATTATAGCATGCCAGCCACAAGAGGCTAGAAAGAGCAAGACTGCAGGCCCAGAGACCTACTCTCTGTACTGGAAACAAAGAAGGAGAAGTGAGGCTCAGTGGTAGAGCACTTGCTTAGCCTATAGGGAGACTTGAGTTCCATCACTGGCCAGTAGTGGGGCTCTGAAAGCTGTCATATCTAAGTTATTCCAATCTTTCAACTGGCTTAAATCCCGACCCACTTCTCTCCCCACTTTTCTTTGTCCTATTCCAGAAGAATGCAACCTCTTTTAGGAGCCTTGTTGAAAAGTCACAAACATTTCACAACTTTCAATGAGCTAACCATGGTTTCCTTTACACAATATTCTTGGGTATCTGTGTCCTAGGTAGCTTCAACAACTCTTTAATATTTGCCAACGGACTGGAGACAGGGGCAAAGTTGAAGGCTTGGGGCTGGCTCTGGATGACAGTATAGTCTTGCTCCAAGGACCTTAATTGGCTGATAGAATGATCGCTTTGGCCAACGGTCCAATTAATACCCAAGATTGAGGATTGGTTTTCCAACCTCGGTTGGATGAGTTTCCTGGCAAGAAAAGGCTACCACTGTAAATTCAATTCACTTCCTTAACTCCGCACCCACTCTATAATGTAAGGAGATCACTGTCTGGCTAATTCCAGACAAGGCTCTGTGAGTAGATGGGGAATTGGGTTTTTCAAATTTGAAAAAAAAATAAATAAAAAGGGATAAGTGAGTGTGAGTTTTATGTAGTTACCTTGATGCTCCTTCTCATGGAAAATGTACTAAATCCTAACAGCACAGAAGGCAGAATGGCAAATAGAAGCACAGTTAGCCTGGAGGCTTGCTCTTGCTGGGAATGATCCAATCTATGCCCTGCTGTGACTGGCATCCAGTAGGCCTAGTGGAATCACAGTTGGAGCTAGAAACCAAAATCACTCAGTCTTGTATGAAAGTGGCACAAGATGGTGATGTGTTGGTGGAACCAGAAGGCAATGTGGATCTATAGAGCAGAGGGTGGGGCCACAGGTTACATAATCTTGATGCGTGAAGTTGACACAACAATACCTCCTTAGAGCTCTGTCATAAAGATCACATTAATGAAAATACACACACACACACACACACACACACACACACACACACACATATATATATATATATATATATATATATATATATATATATATATATATATATGCGTGAGGACATCTAACTACGGTTAGAGCCTTTTGCTTATCCAGGGACAATTGGTCTGACACTATGCGCTTTGGTAAGGAGCCTGTATTGGCAAACCACAGACAGCCTCTTGCTTTGCTTCCAAATAACAGCAAATTCCCAGGGCAACAAACTTAAGAGCATGGAGTTGTTTCCCACTCTGCTTAGCACCTCTGCAGACAAGCTGTCTCAGAGGCTGTTTCACTATTTACTCCCCCTAAATGGACTGCAGGCTGCCCATTCAAGCTCAGCTCCTGTTTCTAAGGCTTCCTCATTTCCTTGCCCTTTTTCTGGTTTACCAGATGGGATGAAGTCTACTTATTACAACATCTTTCCCTTCTACTTACTTTGACCTGATTTAAAAGTAGCAAGTCACTTTATTTGGGCTGCGGGAAAGAGCACTAAACCAGATGTCGAGTGACTGAGATTTCTGGAAGACATTCCTCCCCTTGTGTTCAACCAGACACGTGATAGATACATGAAGTAGGAGGCCCTGGCATCCAGCCACAGGCCCCTGCTACAGCACGCGTGTTCACTCATGCCTCCAATCACTGTCCAGAGGGACAGCTGCTTCAGCATCTGCCTGCTAATCATTCTCTGGTGTGTTACCCAGCCTTCCCAACTACCCTGTGTCTGCAGGTGTGTCATGCAGTAGCTGAGAGCAGCCCCTTTGCTAGGGAGAATCTGTTGGTCCTGGAGTTTGTCAACCTCCAGTCCTATCCTGGTCTGTCATATTGTTTCCAAATGAAAGCAAGTAAGTTCAAGACTTGGTACTTTTATCTTTGACTTCTTAAACAACGTAGAAAGACAGCAGGATGTTCTCTATGAGCTATTGCTGGCCCTGGACTTTGCAAAGGCCAGATGTCTCAAATGCTACAGAGCATTGATTGTGAGCTACCTCTGGGTGTCCTAAACAAGCAAGAGCTTGTTCATCCCTAGGCAGTGCTAGCCCTGTTTTCCCCATCACTCGCTCATTAGCTGAGCATACTATACCATGCACACATTTTGCTTTGCCTTCTAAATGTCCAGCTTTGGAGAAATCAGAGTATAGGATAGACATTTATTTGCCTGTTTGTTCATTTAACCAGTGGGTACTTAGTATATATTATGTGGTAGGTACCATCATGGGCACTATGGAGAGAAGGTTGAGTAAGAACAGTTTTGAGTATATACACCTTGATGCTTGCTGGTGGGACAATCAGAGAGGAAGCCAGGGAAAACATCAGGCACAAGAACAGCTTTCGGAAGTCTGCAGAACTTTCTACAAAGGAGCATAGCTGTGGCAAGGAAGAGAAAGAGCTGCTGGTGTGGTTGTTATGGTTTGAGTATGAAATATTCTCCACAGGCTCAGATATTTGAATATGTGGTCTCCAATTGGTGATGCTATTTTGGGAGGTGGTATAATCTTTGGATGTAAGATCTAGAGGGCAGATGTAGGGGAGAGTCTTGAAGGCTATAACTTGGCCCTGATCCATCAAAATATGAACAAATTGTATCACAAGATGAACTGCCAAAATGAACCTACCCTAGCAACCACAATTGATTGTGTTCCCTTAAACTGCAAGTCAAAATGAACCTTTTCTTTCTTAAGTTGCTACTGTGTGGATTTGGAAAGATGCTCAGGGAGGAAGGGAGTAAAGACACGAATGCTAGGTGGACCTGAAAGAATCCAGTCCTAATGGTGGTAGACTTTGAGGAGACTGAGATATGTTTAGGTTTCTCTGGAGGTCCAATGGGGATTGTCAGGACCCTGACTAATGAAGGCTTCTGAAGTTAGGCAAGGGCTTGTGTAGACATTTTCTCATTTGTGGAGTTATATTGCCTCCCCTATATATCCAGATCCTTGATTGTTTGGTAGAATGCCCTGGATGGGTCTAGCTTCTAGATCAGGTTCTGTTCTGTCTTTTAAGAAAAATGGCCACAGACAGGTCTGGTGTGGCCATTGTGTGATCCTGTGATAGAACCAGAAGAATTCCCTAGCAGACTGAAAGTTACCTAGGTCCTGGAGGGTGTCTGTAAAACAAGGTAACTACCTAGGAATTGGGCTCCAGAGATATGGCAAAAAGACCCTGCAGCCTGCATCTCTGAATGTCAGGTAAATGTGTCTGTTAGGTCCACCTGGTACTCGGATTTCTTGTTTTCCTATATGCCACTGATATCTATCATTGTTGCCCAGTTTTAAACTGTAGAGAGCCTTATGGAGGTGCCATGCCACCTGGCAGGAACTTGACATCAACCAATGTGAAGTTCCTCTCTCAGCCTTTGAGCTGGAACTCCTGTGTTAGCTATAATCCCCTCCACCTAGGGTGGAGTGCTCAGACCAAGGAGAAGCCCATTGTTCTTCAAGGACCTGCAGTTTCCTGAGAAACACTGGCCATCTGCGGAGCAACTGAACTGGTTCTGCTGAGAAGCTTCCAGCCTTTTGGGGAAGGGTTTTCCCCTGCCTGTATATTTGGAGTTCTTCCTTAAACGTTGAGACCTTGGATAGTAGGTGTTATCTTGGTCTCTGTCTCTTTTTGCCACCTTCCCATACATCCCCAGCTTTCCTTCCAGATAACCTGTTCCATGTAACTGTGGGTAAATTCAATGATGACTATCTGTTGTCATCTGCCTGGGCTGAGGATAGTCCCTAGATGCTGGACTTTCTATAAGTAAGAAAATTCTGTGTAAAGAGGAATGAATTGGTCACTCCAGAGTCACTGTGTGCCATGTATTTCTGCATTGTATGATTACATTTCCTAAAGGAACATGTTAAAGTAGACACTATTATTTCTATTTTAAAGAATTAAAAATTAAGAGATCAGATATGTTTCCAAAGATCTGGGTTGAAGTTTGGCTGTTTATTTTAAAGTCAATATATTAGTTATCCATTGTTATATTGACTATTCCAAAGCTTGGTGGCTTAAATCAATGACCAACACTTATTTTTTAAAGATGTATTTAGTTTTATTACATGTGGAAAGGTGCTTTGCCTGCATGTATGTTTGTACCATGGGTGTACAGTGCCATTGGAAGTCCATAAAAGAGTGTCAGAAACTCTCTAACTGGAGTTCCAAATAGTTGTAAATGTGGGTACTAGGAACTGAACCTGGGTCCTCTGGAAGAACAGCCAGTCTTAGCTACTAAGCCATCTCTAGACCCAATTATTAACACTTATTAATTTGGCTTCTGAAAATCAGGAAAGAAAAACTGTGAAGCTGGGTAGCTCCAATCAGTTTCTTTCATGAGGTGTAGGAGAAGAGGTCAGCTGGAGTTGTGACATTTGTGGACTGGACAAGAGCCAGAGGGTCTCCAATGACGAAGGCACTTTGCTTTCCTCCATGTCATACTGTCTTTGGGGCACTGTGAGTGTCTTCCCAGTATGGTGTTGGTTTCCTTTCCAGTGAGCTGTCCAAAAGAGACTAAGGAAGACACCTCATGCTCTCGTTATATGACCTTGGGAATCCTGCATTTCTGGAACTTTCTATTATTCTCAAAGGTCAGCCATGCTCAATGTGGCAGGAACTATACAAAAGGGTGAGTCACGGGAGACAAGGATGACTGGGGACATCTCAGAGAATAGCTACCACAGTCACTGTGCATTTTACAACACCATAGCTACTCCCTAGAACACCACCTAAGAAGGGAGTGGTACCACTGCTCAGCCTGTTTGCTCTGATTATAAAATAATGCATGTGTTCATATAATAAAATTAGAAAAATTAAGAATAAGTTATCATCCATAATAAGAATATTAACAAAAATATTTGGTGTGATAGAAACACCATTAGGAGAAATGCCTACCAAGATGGCAATATTCTTGAAAGAAGAATCATTTGAGTACATAAGCAACATTACTTTCATGCATGGCAAGTATTTATGCACAGCTATGTATATATTTTATATTTATAGTGTAACTATTTATATTAAAATATGTATATATTTTAAACCGGACTTACCCAGACATTCCCCTTAACTCTCTCTCTCTCTCTCTCTCTCTCTCTCTCTCTCTCTATCTCTATCTCTATCTCTCTTGTCAAGATAGGTTCTGTCTGTGAAGACCTGACTGTCCTGGAACTCACTCTGTAGAACAGACTGGCCTTGAACTCACAGAGATCAGCCTGCCTTTTCCTCTGAAGTGCTGGAGTTAAAGATATGCTCCACAGATACTTAGAAACATACTTAGAAAATTCTTTGGGGTATGTGTGGTATACATGCAGGTGGTGTGCGTTCGTGGTTGCATGTGTGGGAGCATGGGTGTGTGTAGGTGCATGTGCAGTTAGATGCATCTGTGTATGAAAGATAATCTCTACTGCCTTCTTTAATTCTCTCCACCTTATATATTGAGGCAAAATCTCCACTTGAAACCAGAGATCCCGACTTGGCTAATTTGGATAGCTTGTTCTGCAATGCAGTCTCCACTTCCCAAATCCTGAGATTACAAGTAGGGTACTATGATAGCTTGAGCATTTATGTGGGTGCCAGGGATCTGAACACCAGTTCTCACTTTGGTCGAGCTATCACTCCGACCCTCAAAATGCTTTCAACATGAACATCTTAGATGGCTGTTGCTTGGAACTCCATCTAGGAGTCTATAGAAAACCAGCCTGTGTGTTCAGATGTTTCACCAGCTGAAATGTATACTGTTACTAATAGACACAATTACATATAGAATGATACGTTACATTGTGTGTGCAAATATATGAGCCATTTCCTAGAGCTAATAGAGAGGTGGAGAAAATTAGAGGTTGGGAACGCAGAAATGCCGACATTAAGGAGTAAGATATTGGAGAGAAGATGAATGGAAAATACTTGGGGTGAATTTTACCCAGTCCTAGTGCAGTGTTGCTGGGTGGTCCATGTTGACTGAATGGGACTGGAATGGAGCACCCACAAGACTTTGGATCTTAGCTACCACATTTGTAAAATAGGGGCCGTGGGGTCACTTGCACTTATTCTATGGCGCTAATGGAAAAAGCAAA
This sequence comes from Apodemus sylvaticus, assembly GCF_947179515.1. Classification (NCBI taxonomy): domain Eukaryota; kingdom Metazoa; phylum Chordata; class Mammalia; order Rodentia; family Muridae; genus Apodemus; species Apodemus sylvaticus. Next base: position 34,142,761 of record NC_067485.1, on the reverse strand, counting down.
AGGGAAAATGCTTGAGGAAGTGTAAAGACCTAAGCCAGAGGAAAGTATGCTTGTCCATTATTTTCACTGCTGGTTCCAGAGAGACACCTGGGAATGGTGCAGCAGTTACCAGACCACATAGGACTGCTGCTTCACAGCCCTGGGGGCCCTCCCTCCAGATGCACTAGCCATATGTCTTGCTCCTGTTGTCGGACCCCTTGGCCACTGTATTTTTTAAACTCTGCTTCCATGTGCATGTGAAAGAGTGTGAAAGGCTGCTGGCAGAGATTTTTGCTTGCATTTGCTTGCTTATGCCTGAATGGAAGGTCAGGTGGGGCTAGGTGTGCAGGAGGCTTGCCACCTGGTGCTGGGGTGTGGGAAGGACTGGCACTGGGCCACAGGGATCTAAGAGATGCAAGTACAAATGGTTCCAAAGGCAGTAAATGTAACTTGTATGTAAACCTATAACACTTTTTCAAATTCCTGTCACATCACCAAGGTCCCAAACAGAAGGAAGACTGAGTTTCTTCAACAAACATTTCCTTTTTTTTTTTTTTTTACTTCATTTCTAATAAAATTATTCCCAACCTGTTTGAAGAGTCTGGCAGCCATTCATGTGTCAATAAGAGGCAGCTTTATGGGGCAGGCATGAGCAAACTCTGTGCTAAGACTTTCAGCTCCATGTGAAAAATGAGTTGCTGCTTAATGAAGCACAGCTGAGAACCTGCAGCTGCTGCCCAGTGACACCCAAACCTGCATCTCTGCTTCCAGAGTGGCACGCTGGTCAACAGGTAGCAAAACACCCTCTAGAGTGGGGGAAAAAATCACACCATCATGATTTGCCTCATTTTCAAATTCCATGGTGTAAACAATCCCCCCATGATATCAGGGGACTCAGGTGATACCCTGTGTGCGGAATTAGACAGAGAGTAGACACCCGGCCCAGAGAACCAGCATAAGCCAGAGCTGCCACTAAATCTGAACTTACTCATCAAACACTTCCAAAACCAAGAATCTAGATAGCCAGTTAGCATCTTGGAATCAACATCTTCCAAACTGAACTCAACCATCTTCCGTCTTCTTCCACTGCTTCTTGTCTTACTGGAAGGAAACAACACAACCAACTATATAAGTCAGACCCCAGATACTAGTAAATTATTTCATTAAGTTTTCTTCCCTCACTATCATGAATAAACTCCCAAGTTCAGGAAGCTTAATGTTCTGAATATTTAAAATTCGTTCACTCTCTTGTAGACTGTGCCACCATTACTAATGCCTTGGATTATTAAAAGAAATGGCTGAAAGTAGTTTTCCTATGTTTATTCTTGTATATGCATGCACACACACACACACACACACACACAGGCACATATCATAGATATACACACATATACCACACACATATAAACACATGTGCATATTCACACATATATACACATGCACATACATGCACATACCTATACATACACACACACCAAACACATGTGCATGTGTTGTGCAACTCATTTTCCTACTGTTGACCACAGTGATCTTGGGAAAATACAAGTGTCACTTCTTTGAATGGCTTCTCATTGGTTTGGGAATCATTATAAAAATTTGTAGAACAATCTGAAAAAGTCATGACTGACCTGCCTCTTTAGCCTAAATGACCCTGTGCTGTTCTGGTCTCCGCCCTTCACTCCTTCTGCCCCAGCCACAGTGGCTGATGTTCAATCCCTCAGACATGCCAAACCATTTTTTTTCACAAATTGTTCTCATCCTAGAATCACTTGTTGTAACCAACCCCACCTCAGTTTTCAACCTCAGCTAACAGTTTTGAAAGATTGTCTCAAACTTCCCAACCTGAAAAGATCCCTTCGTTCTCATCTACAGCATCCCATCCCCGTTCTTAACTCACACGCCCTATGACAGTGTGGGAAGTCCTAACTGCTTTCCATCACAGCCAGTGTTCGGTATCATCAAACATCAATAACCTTGACAAACCAGAGCAGTGTCTCGCTGTATTTTTAATTTTCATGTCCTGTATTACTCATAAGTTTGAGAAACTGAAATATGTTTATTGCCTATTTGCATCTTCTCTCCTGCTCAAGCCATTTGCCCACTGTTGCATTGTGCTGTTTTATTCTTATCAAGAGTGGGGGCACTTGGTCAATAAGCCTTGTGAGCCTCGTAGGCCATGAGTGCCTTCTTCCGACCATTCCTTTGCTTTTGCACTCTCTTCAAGAAGCCCTTTGATTTAAAAAAAAACACAAGTTCTGAATTTTAGGGTTATAAAATACATGGTTTTCTTTTAGCTCATAATACGTTCCATATTCTTTTCCTATTTCTACTTGTAAGAGTATGTCACGGTAAAAACATTCTCTAGGATGGTCTGTCTGAAAAGTTCATCTTTTCCTCATTCCTAAAAAAGGATCTGAATAAGGATGACAGTAATTTCCTCTCAGCACACCAAGAAGAGCCCTCCCTCCTTGGCTTTGATTATGGTTAATAAGTTCAACTTCTAGTAATTTCTTCCCTTTGTGATTTTATTCACTTTGCTTCAGTTTGGCATTTAAGAAAGGGTCTCCCTGCGGGAGGTTTGGCTGGTGTAGGACTCACTGGGTAGCTCAAGAGCTTGGAACCCTTCTCTCCGCAGACTCTTGAGGGCTGAGATGACAGGTGTGTGTCCTGAACTCAGCTTCTTTGAAGGTTTCTGCCTTTTGCCCCAGCTCTCCCACTTTTGTATGAAATTGTACTTGTTCGTTTCCAAAACACTAAATAAGAATAGATTTTGTTAAGTTTGATTTTGTGTCCTTCCTTGTGATTTAAGACTTAAAATCTTTGCCAGCCTATCTATTTGCCTTATCATTTTCTTGTCTGACACAGAGGTCCAACACCTACATCCCTCTTTAAGGATACATTTGATGTCTAGCACTGGAGAGAAAGGAGCTCTGGCTTCAAGTAATAGACCATGCCTCAAAATATAAAGTGGAGAGTTTTTGAGGAAGACACCCAATGCCAGTCTCTGGCCTCTACACAGATGTGCATAACACACACACACATACACACACACACACACACACACACACACACACACATACACACACACATACACACACAGACCATCCACATAAAATTAAAAAAAAATTCAAATTTAGTAAATTCAATTTAGTAGAATTTATTCATTCAAGGAAGAGCATTATGAATACAGCAGTTCAGATTGAAAACAGTTCAGAATGTTCCACTTCCCTCTATGTAAAGGCATAGCCAAAGAAAAAGAAATATGTACAGAAAAGACTTGATTGGCTACAGTTAGCACTTGTTGTATATGGTAGCTTTCAGATTGTGATTGGTAAGAAATTCAGCTGCTCTGATTGGCTGGGATTCAACTGCTTCTACTTCCAGGGAGGGTACAGTCCTCTTACTCTTTAATGTAAATTCATTACACGCTAGGTTACAGTGCAGGATGCACAGAGAAACCTTTAGGCTAAAATTAAAATATAGGTGGAAGTGTCTTTAAGCCAAACTTAATTCAATTTAACAGTACCTTGTTCCCTTCTGTGTTTATGCTCCTTGAAACTTTTTTGGGATATTTTTTCTTTTTGAGACTTGTATTGAAGTTGGGTTCTTTTTGAGATTATATGGGATTTTTTTCAGGGTGGGGAAGGGTTTACCAGTTGCCTAGGGGCCTGGTGGATTTAAGGGCAGATTGAGTTAAAATTGTCTGTGTTAAACATATTGAGGCATCTGTGTATGGGAGGGGATTGTAGTTAAGATAGGCATGCTTTTAACTTTCTCTCTTTGCTGGGCTTGCTTCCTGGTCTCAGCATATAAAGCCATGGCCTTCCAGACCCCACTCTATGTGTCTGTCTCTTCACCTTGGGTGGGCTCAAGGCTTAATTTCCTGTTTCTCATGTCACTGTGAAGCCCTCGGATGGAAAGGAAAGGTCATTGGAGTTCAGTACATAGCTTCAGATGAAGGGTTGGATCTTAGTTTCTTCCCGTGGTTCCCAGGCTCTGTGTCTTACTTTGAAACTGGAAACTCCAGGATGGTTCCAAGTTTCAAAGTGAGATATACCCCTTGCTTTATTGCCAGCACATTGATTCATTAAAACGGTATTTACTTTTGGTTTATATTTATCCAGGCTTCATTTATTTTCCTTTTCTGAATGGGGACTGGGTCATTTAGGGTTTCTAAGACCTCCATACAGATGGAAGTAACTGTCTAGGGTCATAATGCAGTGAGCTTTACATGAGAGGACTCCTGCAGCGTGGGAGACCCCAACAGAGAGACAAGACAATCTCTATTGGTTGCAACATCAGAAATACAAAGTGGCTAGAGGAAGCTGTGGGAGGCACACAGCAGTGGGAGTAGCACCCCCAAACAGACACCAAGAAAGACAATCAGTTTTGCATACCCAAAGACCAGAGACTGAATGGTCTGTTGGGCATTCAAGAGAAACACTGAGGTGAATTGCTGGGCTATGAGGCTTATTAAAAAGAGTTATTAATGCCACAGAGAGACAAGCATGATAGGGTATGAGAAGAGTTCATGTCCCAGCCCAGAGATAACATGACAGGGACACCCAAAGACAAGAAATTGGGGGACCATATATATATGGCTGGCATGGGAAGTCTCTTCTTATCCATTTCTGAGGATGGGAGTGGTTTCATAGCAGGGTTCTCTGACTCTTGGGGGGAATTTCTGCAGAAGGCAGAAAAAAAGGATGGGGCCAAGATGTATGCTTTCTTTAATGTAAATTCACTCCCCCCTCCTTCAAAAACTCTGGCACATGGAAGTCTGTTGGCTACAGATTCACAGGCAATGTCTCAGTACGTGCCTTTCAGGCTCTGTGAAAAGGAAGGACTGCAGGTACCATGGCCCGTGCAGCAGTTGAATTCTAACATCACAGTTTTACACAGACTACCACAGTGGTCTCGCTTCATCCATGGGTTGATCCTTTGCAGCCTCAGCTACCCATGGCTAACTGGTTCCAAAAAGATTAATATTTGCCTTGACTGAATATAATTATAATTGTTCTATTTGATGATATTGCTGTTTATGCTTTTCTATACTCCCGGTTCTCTCCTTGCACATTTATGTGCATTACAGGAATTAAACTGAGATTGCCAGGCTTGTATAGCCCGTGTCTTTACTCACTGGGTTACCTTGCCATCTATGCATCTTGTTTTTTGAGACAGGGTCTCTTGATAAGTCAGGAACTTACTGATTTAGCTAGGATAGCTAGCCAATAAGCTCCAGAGATTCTTCTGCTTCTGCCTCTCCAACCCTGATGCTGCAGGTGCATACTGCTGCACCTAGCTTTTACATAGGTGTTGAGAATATTAACTCAGATCCTTATCTCTAGTGGTGGGCACATTACCAACTGATCCATCTCCCAGCTCTCAGGAGTTCTAATTTCTTCCCAGGAAGCTGAACATGAACATCCATTACTCTTTGTCTGCGGATTATGAATGTGGTATGACCAGTCACCTCAAGTTCCTGCCACCATGGCTTCCCCACTATAATAGATTAGTCTGCAAGCTGAAATAAACATCTTTCTTCATAACTTGCTTTTTGTTGGGGGTGTTATTGTCACAGCAACAGGAAAACTAATATAGTTCTTTACCACTTCTTTGAAGAATGTCTGTTTGCTCACTTCCATGTTATACTTATTTAATGAAGTTTTCCTGCTAAGAGGAAGATAGAGGGAACATGTGATCTGGGTTTTAAATGTGTGAGGGGCTCACTGAGTTGTGCCACCTCAACATCCTCTAAGGTAGATAAAAACTAGCTACTGGGTTTTTGTTGGTGTCTTTATGTCAACATTATAGATTTTAATAGTTGCTGAAAAAGATATATTATAATTTTCAGTAACCCTGTAAACCAAACCTTTAGATTTAGGCATTTTAGACCAGGGAGAGTATATAATAGGAGCTGAGAAATGAGCTTGTGTCAGTCAGTAACCTTTTTACTACGATAATGAAAATTACTCAAGGTAGTTGACTCATAAAATGGGGAGGTTTGTCTTGGCTCATTTTTTGGAGCTCCCAGTCTATGATGGAGTAGTCCCTTTGCTTTGGGCCTTTGCTGAAGCAGTACATCATGGTAACAGCGAGAGACAGAGTAAACACAGCCATTTGTACACTAGGAAGTGAGGAGACTAGGAATTTGCAATTCCTTTCATGGGCAGAGCCCAATGACTTAAACACCTGACTTGAGGCCTTTCATCTGGAAAGCCCACACACAGTACCTTTAGCTGCTTCCTGCAAGGCTTGGTCCCAGGAATGTGAGGAGGTTGATAAGGCAATGAAGAAAGGACAGACACGGAAGACAGACATCAGTATAGAAAAGCTGGGATCCAGAGGGCTGTACTCACTCTGATGGAGGAAACCAACTGCTACAGCAACCTAGAACCTTGTTAACACCATACATCTGAATGGAGGAGACAGATTTATGACATACAGCTGAATAAGAGAGGCAGGTTTAGCCAATCTTCCTAGGGAAATCCCTTAGGAGGTCAGTCTCTGGTGGCAGTCATCCCAGGGGAGGAAGCTGTGGTTGATGGTTTCTCCACACACAATGGCAACATTTGCACTTGGATCAGAGGAAGGCTTTACTATTCATCTCTCTGAGCTGTTCCTGGGGAAGGCTCTACCTTTTCCATGGGTCAGAGGAATTTGGGTCCTTGATATGGCTGTGCCTGTGTCAAGAACATACATACACTATTCTTTAAAACTTTCTAATGGCTCCTCACTGGAAACCAAGCCTTTAACACCTGGACCCAAATTTGGGAGCATTTACTGAATCCAAACGAAAGCAGAGCTTGTATTGGATAGTCAATTAAAAATGCTAACTAATCATTGTTTTGGTATTGATAAAAAGATGATCGTGATCATAAATGGTCAAAATGAAATCCAGTTTTCAAAACCAATTGAAGGGAGAAATTTCTCTATTAATGGAGTGAGTAAAGAGTCCTTAAAAGATCTAAAGAAGTGACTTGGCAACAATTTTCTTGAAAATTTCCGAATTTTATTTTTGATCTCAAAACTCATATCTACAATTATATCTAATCTGTGACAGCCTGACTTTCTTGTTGAAATAAGTAGAATTTGTACTCTGGGAGGAATTAGAATACAAACAAGAATAATTGATCAACAAACTTAAGCCAGAGAATTAGTTTAGTGGCTTAATTAATGTGTAAGTATACTGATACAACTTTTATGCCTATTAAATTTTGGAACACACATTTTATTTTTAATTTTTTATTGATTTTTGTGAGTTTCACATCATGCACCCCAGTCCCACTCATATCCCTTTCCTCTCATGTTTGCCCTTTGCCCTTATAATCCCACCAAAACAAAACACTACACCACACACACACACACACACACCAGCGATAACAATAAAAAAACAAAACATAATAAACAGGGAAGTTGTAGTATGTCACAGTGTGTCCCACATTTTTGTCTGTCAAAACATCTTCACTTGAAGATGCTCACTGCAATGAATCACTGGTCTGGTTTAATATCACTGGCTTCTGTGACATCATCCATATTGCATCCTCATCAAGATTCCTCAGATTTATCCTGTTGTCACCCTGTGTCATGTAGAGATCCTGCAGCTTTAGATCAGCAGAACTCACCCTTTCATGGGTGCCAGCTGTTCACAGATTATAGATTTGGGGGTGGGTCAATTCATAGCCTTGGATGTGGACTTGGGTGGTTGCAATTGTGGTCAACCCAATGACTTTCCTATCCACTCCACTAAGGCGAGCTCTTCAGCACTGTTCCGATGAGACTGCCCAATGTCAGCATTAGGAGGAGCCAGGGGTAGCTCTCCTGTTCTCAAGCCCTCAGACTGGCTCACTGGTATCTATGCCTCCAGAGCCAATTCCTAGTCAAGACACTAGCCCTTTCTTCCAAGTGCTGTAGCCTATTAAGAGCCTGGGCCAGCTCTCCGGTTTATACCCTTGGGGCTGTCTCACCCTTGCCTTCTGCAACAGGGCCAGCTCCACTTTGTTGCCCAGGTGAGGTTCAGTGCCTGCTCTTCCAAGTGCTGCATCCTGTGAGGGGCAGAGTCAGTTCTGGTCTCCTGACCTTGTGGACAGCTTTTCTGACTGGCAAAAGTGTTAGGGGTGCAGGTCGGGGGTTGGGCATCACCTCTGCACCCATGCCTCTCCAGCAGATGAGTAGCCAGGTTAGCTCTCCCACATGAATGCCCTTTGAGGCCAGCTCACCCACAGCCCTGCTATCAGAATTTATTCTATTGCTCTATTGTGCTGCCTGGGTGAGTCTCAGGGCCTGCTCTCCTGAGTGCTGCCAGTGGTGAGAGATGGGGCCAGCTCTCAGAGGGCTACCTCCAGTGAGGAGCAGAGGCAGTTCTGCACAGCCCCTGGACATCCAGGTAGTCTCCAGAAGCTGCCCTGACCAGGAATCCCCACATTCTCCAGTGGTAATATGAGCCATGGACATGGATATCTACCCCTGCCACTGTGTAGCTACAAACCCAGACAAAGCCCTCAGCATTTAATTTTAAAATAGAAACAAATGCTTAGATACACATTAAATTTATTTTTTTTTTAAATTTCATAACTGCTGTTACTATTTCCAGTTCAGGGCCAGAAATAACAGCCTGGAACATGGAAGGGATGTGCTCTACCACTGAGATCTGCTCCACTCCTTACAGTCTTGTATTCTAATGATTATTTAATCATAAAGTTTAGGAAGTCTGCCTAAATATTCAGAGAAGCTTATGTTTTTAGAAATCAATGGTCAGTAAAATGTAGAGACTATGAGAAGCATATTCCCTCTATACATGTGATAACAACATTAAAGATTCAGTATTGTACAGATGGGCCAGGTGAGAGCTTACCCTATTTGTCCTATAGAGACAAGTACAATGTCTTATACAATAACAAAAGTTATTGAACATTGGGTTGTATTTTCCTTGAGAGATTCCTGTTTTCATTGACAATTTTCGGCTTCTGTTATGTCCATGAAGGTTCTGCTGGTTCCCTGTAGCTCCTCACTGAAGCTGTAATTCTTGTTTGCTTCTAAAAAAGACATGATTACTTATTACCTGTGACTGTGCTTCAGTTCCACAAGAGAACAAATGAACTGTGCATTCACTACAGTCTCGTGAACGTATTTGGCCAGGAGGAGACCTCTTGGCTGCGTGTCAGAAACTGGCTTTAGGGACCTTGTCTAGGTAATTTGCTCAATTTTAAAGAATTGGCTTGGACTGGAAAGATGACTGAGGGTTAAGAGCACTTGCCGGTGTTTCAGGGGATCCTGGTTAAGTTCCCAGTATTATATTGGGAAATTCCAGTTTCAGGGAATCCAACTCCCCTCTGTCTCTGCAGGCCCCAGGCAGCACACGGTACACATATAGATATACAAGCACACATACACATAAAACAAAAGTAATTTTTTTAAAAAAAATTGTTTTAACTCTAGTCCTAAGATGAAGCTTATGAAAAGCATTGAGCATCACAAGGAAGGACCAGAATTTCTGAGAGGCTATGGTGTGAATAAAGAAGAAAAAAAGACCTGTCCTGTGCACTTACTAATCTCATCAGCTGTATCAAGCCCCTAAATTGACAGTCATCTTGGGAAGCCACTTGGCAGGCAAACCTGGAAGCTCCCGGTTCAGACATCTAGCAGGTAGATGGCAATTCTAGCATACTTTATTCTCCTCTCCTTCTTTTTCTCCCCTCTCTTGCCCACTTTCATTTTTGGCGATTGAAGATTTATGCCGTTCAGCACTCAGAGGATGTTTTCATAGGCTCTAATGAGGTCCCAGCAGTTTTTAACAATAACAGGACATTACTGTTCCTAAGATATATTATGTGTTTTTCCTCATCTTTCTCCCTTGAATGAAATGTAGAGAAGTATGCTAACTCCCAATTCCCATTCCTTTACTATGACAAATGGTTCAGTGACTTAATAGGGCTAACTACCTTGCTGCGATTTTTATATAGTCATTTCAATAAAATCTCAAGAAGAGCATAGTTTCCACATATTTCTGTTAGATTACTAGAGTTCACATGAACAGCTGTTTATTAGTGGACGTGGAAGTCGTCCATAATGCTATCATTGCTACTTCTGCATCCTGGGGGATGTCTTGTACAGAATTTACTGGTCCTTTTGAGAGCTGCCCCTGAGAAGGCTGGTCCATTTTGTTCTGTTACTACAAAACACCAGAGACTGAACAATTAATTAGGAAAAGAGGTCTCACTGTCTCACTCTTCAGGAAAGTCTAAAAGCATGAGGTGAGGGTGGCCTGGATGTGCTACAACACAGTGGTTAAGCACGTATATGCAGAAGACGTGCATATCAGAAAACAGGAGATTCAAGAAAGCCAGACTTGACTTTTACCGTGGCTTTCACTCTGCCCTGAAATTAACATGTTATAGATGGATGGGTTGCATTTCCCATCTAGCAAAGGAACAAGCTTGAAAAAATCATTCTGGGAAATGTGAATTGATGAACTAATCTAGTCCCGCAAGACCTGACACACTCCCTTGAAAGCTTTGATCCTTTCCCATAGTGGGCAGTCCCACCATGTAGCAACCTTCAGAACTTCTCAATAGCACCACAATGAAATTTAGTCTTCTAGCACACCAGCTCCTGGAGGACAAAATACAGCCAAACAACAGTGCCAATGTCCCGTTCACATCTTGGAGTTGGAGGACAGTTCACACTGACATCCATGCTTCAATTCCATGGGACAGTATGTACTTGCAACAGGCCTTCTTTGAGCTATCTGGGAAAGCCAGCCCTTGCTAGTGACTGTGATGCAAGCCAGGACTGTAGAGGGGACTTAAAGGGAAGAACAATTTCAACAAGAGACTACCTCAGCCTTGAGTGACTTAGCTTGGGCACTCCCAGCATTTCTGTGGTGACTGCTTTTGGAGCCAAGTCTAGAGGTATTTATTTTTTTTCTTCTTAAAGGTCAGACAGATTAAACATGAGAGAGAGAGAGAGAGAGAGAGAGAGAGAGAGAGAGAGAGAGAGAGAGAGAGAGAGAGAGAGGAGAGAAGAGAGAGAAGAGAGAGGAGAGGAGAGAGAGAAGAGAGAGAGAAGAGAGGAGAGAAAGGAGAGAAAAGAGAGGAGGAGGGTAACATGAAGAAATTCTAACGAAATCAGACATTTTCCTCTAAGGAACAAAGATTGTGGCAAAGGCTTTACAGCAGTGGGTTGGGGAGGGGAGAGGGCGGGAGACTCCGGGCAGGAAGCTCACAACGACCTGCATTAATGTGTTCTATTTTGGTTCTGGGCTGTTTTGGAGTTTTGGATCTGTGGCTTTCATCCTGCCCTGAAACTAACATGTTATAAATGGACGCGTTACATCTCCCATCCAGCAAAGGAACAAACTTGAAAAATCATTCTGGGAAATGTGCTGAATCATCATTCCAGGCACAGAAAGTCACCGTGCCCTGAGAAACAGACTGTTGGGAAAGGTTCTGGGACAAACTCCCCCAGTCTACGGTTGTCACTTTGCTGCTCCTGTTATTTGGGTTTGGTCTTTTACTAATAAAGTCTCTTGAGAGACTATTTAGAGGCACATTTAAAACAGCTTTCCCTTTCTGGATACCTTTGGGACAGAAACCGCAGAGCTATTTGATCTGGCTATGATAACTCTGTTCTCCATTACATTTTCTAGACAACTGTTTTTACTCCTTGCACATGTGAATGTTCACACACACACACACACACACACAAGCACACAAGTACTGGATGCTGATGAGTTGTAGGACAGCTGACATGTATTACAGGTTGTATGCTCTATGCAGGGCTGATGCAGGTTCTGCACACGAGGCACTTTCTGTGCATCTTTGTAGTCTGGTTCTGGAGTCCTGTTCTCAATGCTACACCTCAGGTGGAACGGTGGTGCTCATGAGGCTGTGAACAGCTCCAGGTCCCAGGTGCTCTAGTTCATTCAGTGTCCTTTCACTTTTTCCAAATAAACAGTCTGTCCAAAAAAGGGATCAAATGGAAAACTTTATAAATACTCTAAATGATGGAAACAGGAAGCAGAATAAAAATGATGTAGCTATTCACAGAAAGCATACTGTCTTTTTTTTTCCTCTGTAAATATATACTATTCCTTCTGAAAGGACTGTGCCTAAAGAAGGAAAGACACACAGTGACTTGACTGATATTGGTCACTGCACAGGAAAGTTGCATTTGTATGAGAGAGACTCCTCAGGGAGGTGTAGTTGGGACATGAGAGCAGGGCCATGGAAACTTTTGGAGAAAAAACCAGTTTGGTTTCCACATTAGATATGTAATGTGAGGCCTTATGGAGTACTGGTGGAGTCCATAAGTAGTTTCTGTGGCTACAGCAAAATGCTCTAGACCGGTTCTTTATAAAGAATGACAGTTCAGATATATCATTGCTCTGTGGATTATGAAGTCCAAGACTGGATGACCACATCTGGTGAGCACTTCTGGCTGCAGTTGTGCACACACTGCATCATAAAACCAGTTCCACCCAAGATGTTCACACACCAAAGTGTTCACACCCTCCAGCCTCTCAGTGTTTCTCAAAGGCCCACCTCTCAATTCTGTCGCAGAGGCCACCAAGAACAAGAGTTTCCAGGGCTAAGTCATTTTCAGATCACTGCAGCTACCAGTTTCCAGTGTCTTGTGCTCTACTGAACAATTAAAGGGCCTTGTCTCTGTCAACTCGTATCTATTTGATCACTTAATTAAAACTGTACTTGCACCAAGACTCAAGACTCTGAAAAGGGAGCTTAAATAGCAATTGTCAAGCTTCTGATTTCAGTGCACTTCCCTACTCCAACATGTGACTGATGACCCCCCTCCAAACTTGTTTTTATGTCCACTGCTCTTCTGAATATTCACCATAAAATGAACCAAAACCAGGCAAAGTTTTAAAGTATTTTATTTGTGTAAAAAGTAACAGTATCAGTTCATATAAACTGAGCCCATTGCAGGTTGATATGTTTAATGAAAAGCGACTCTATATTCTAAAACATGCCTTCTAAATTGACTGGTTATCTGACTAATGTTAACGACCCCCCTCCCCAGATCTCTACTATTTCTGGCTTAACAGAAGATAGTTGGATTCTTATATCTACTTGGTATTCAGTTTGTTGTAAATGTTCAGATTGAAGAGTACATGAAGAAAAGTTGGTTCTATACAGACACCTAGTTGTGAAGGGAGTATCTAAACTCATTTGTGTGGTCATTGTTGGGTCTTTGACCTAACATAATTTCAGAAAACCTTTGAAAAGAAATATCATGAATGGTAGATACTGAAGATTCCAGAAGTCATGGGTTGTTAAAAGAAAATCCAAGCTTCAGGGATGGGATACCAAGATGCCTTCCCACACCTTACAAGGTGTGACTATTGTCCTTGATTTCTCATCAAAACTGAATGGGAAGATCCTGTTGCTGCAGATACTATACACTTTAGTTGCAGAATACCAAGAAATCATTCTGGTACTAAACTGGAAGCTTCCTCTATGCTGGATACACATTCATAGGGCTAGAAATCTCTATACAGGTAGCTGGGAGAGAAATGCAGAATTCATCTTACCCAGCCTTAGACCTTGCATGCAACAATACTAGATTGCCTGGCAAAATGTGCTTATGGTGCAATAATGGCATAACTGTCATGGGAGGATAACCAACCGATCTGGTTGTATATGGGCTAGGAAGGAGTTCATACTTAGTACTGTGAATGTCATCAAGTCCTATGACTGAGGAGCTCCTGGGTAGTAGGGTTGAACATAAACTGCTAAATTATATACATCAATAAAACTGTAGAATAATAAATTTAAAAAGTAGGCAAATGATACTTTTTGTTTTGACACAAGATATTCATTCCCAGGCCAGACTCGAACTCCCAGCAATCCTCCTGCTTCTGCCTCTCAAGTGCTAGGATCACAGCCATGTGCCACCATACCTAATACAAATGATCATTTTAAAGGTTGCTTGCAAAGTCAAATCTGAAGCGGTGTTTGGTATTTTGCTATATCGCTTTGGCCTGTGTGTCTGTTGGCTGTTAGCCACACAGGAGTCAATGACACTACTTTCTGATCACTCTGAATATGTTTCATCGTGGTTCTTACACTTTCAAAATGCTGAATGTTTCACTTACAGAACTAAAATTTCACCTTGGTATCAACACCAATCTCCTTTTTAAAAAACAGTCTCAGATTTTGGCCAGCTCTGGTGCCTCATCCCTGTGGATGCCAGTATCAGGAGGCTGAGAGAGACAGAGAGTCATGAGTTAGAAGGCAGAGGAGCTACACAGTAGGTTCCAGGCCATTTTAGACTAAGAGTAAGATACTATCTCAGAAAACAAAGAGTAAAAATAAAAAAGAAATCAGAAATGAGAGTAAAGGAGCTGTTAATCTGTCAGGCCTCTTGGGCTTCCAGTGGGGGACAGAAGGTTTTCGAAATTCTAAGTTTTGCTCAGAGGACCATGCTCCATCACTGCATACAAAATTGACAGTGCTTTCCCTTGAAGTGGCCGGCCAGCTGCCCTCAGTCAAGGTAATTTCTGCCATGTAGCCGAGTCTCACAAGCACGAGACACTGGGCACAATCAATCATTTCTCCACTTTGAAACTGGTTTGTTGTGTTTTGCAGGGTTTGCTTACTCTCCTGGGTTTTTTTTCCCTGTACTGACCTCAGTTTTTTAACCTTTGTTGGCTACTAACTCACCTGCGGTGGGGCATACTCTGGCTGTGATCCTCAGTCCTCAGTGTCTCTAATATGCAATCTACTTAGGTGGTTGCATCCAGTTTTGTGGTTTGTAGATGCTACCTGCTGTTGGATCTTTTCTTCCTTAATTGTTCCCTTTCTCTCAGATCTGTCTCCACTCACCCAACAAACTCCAACAACCTGGTGAATAGCTCCATTTGGAAATCATATAGTTATTTTCAGTCAAAGGTGACTACAACAGAATTTCTGATGATATTTCCCTGACAATTCCTCCCCAGCATCAGTAAATGACACCAACACCAAAGCTCAGAATTTAAAGTAATTGTGTGTGTGTGTGTGTGTGTGTGTATGTATGTATGTTTTGAATCTGTGTGTTGCAACATGCATGTGAGTGTGTGGGTATGTGAGCCCATGTGCACACAGATAGAAACCAGAGCATGACTTTTGACATCTTCCTTTATCCCTTTGGCCTTACTGCCTTGAGATAGGATTTCTATTTAACACAAATGTCTCACTTTAAGCTAAGCTGGCTGACCAGAGGGGGCTTTGGCTCTGTCTCTCTGTTCCACACTCCAAGTGGTAGGATTTCAGGTGTGCCAACCCATGCTCAGCTTTTCTATGGGTGCTAGAGATTAGAATTTGCACCCTCATGCTTGTAGAGCACTTAACTTATAGAGCCATCTCCTCAGTGCCTAAAATAATTAAAATGTTTACATCTCATACTCTATAACCAAAAGCACCAGTGGCCAGTACATTCTAAATCCATCTTGAATCTCATCCCTGGTCATCATGCCCAAAGCCCCTGTTCTTGACCGAGATGTTTGCATGAGAGAAAGAATATTAGGTGCTTGGTCGGCATAGGCATCCCTACCATGAGTTTCTACAGTTACTTTACAACATAGTCCTTGGCACTGTACCGTCAACTTAGGAAGTCTTCTAAAGGAAGTGCTTTCAAAGGAAAGCCTTTATAAGAAGTTATGCTGGCTGATCTTATGTCAGCTTTACACAAAAGTAGAGTTGTTTGGAAGGAGGGAATCTCAACTGAGAAAATGTCTCCATAAGATCCAGCTGTAAGGCATTTCTTAATTAGTGATTGGTCAGCCCACCTTGGGTGGTGCTATCTCTGGTCTGGTGCTCCTGGGTACTATAAGAAAGGCTGAGCAACCCAGAGAAAGCAAGTCAGTAAGCAGTACCCTTCCATGGCTTCTCTGTCAGCTCCTGCCTTCAGGTTCCTGCCCACGTTGAGTAACTGTCCTGACTTTCTCTGATAAAGAATAGTACTGTGTAGGCATTAAGTCAAATACCGCCCCCCCCTTCTTCTTCAACTTGCTTTTTAGCCATGGTGTTTTGTTGCAGCAGTAGCAAACCTAACTATGAGAGTAGAAGTCCTGTAAACTTGAGACTGTCTGGATAATGGAATTGGTCAATCACATGCTACCGTCTCCTTGAAGAATATGAGAAGTTTCTGGTCAAGATAATAAGAAGAGAGATGTGTACCTTGGCTGAGATTCCTTTGTCATAAGTAGGACAATTAAATAGTTTATCATCTAAAACTAAGATGCTTGGGGGAGTAAAAGGGTGCTCTCTCCATTCTGGATCAGTCTAAAGCAAACAAAGTTGTGTGTTCATCCCAGCTATTATAGAGTATACTGTAGCTGAACGCATGGGAGAGTGAGGGCTTTGCTAAAAGGACCAGGGTATCACAACCACAAGAGCAAGACTGCAGCCATAACTCAGCAAACACTAGGAAGAGTTTCCTTTATGTTTTTGCTGAGCTGGCTTCCTCTTTCCAGGCCAACATTCCCTTTCACCAGTCCATGTGGTTCTGTTCAGTTCCAGAGGTTACATGAGGTTAAACCAGAATACCACCCCCTTCATTTTATTAGCATTCTTTCCATTTTATAAGTTCACATTTACAACACTTAGCAAAACAATATTGAGAGCCACTTGATGCTTTGATGACACATATCAAAAATCCAAGTCTGGATAGGCAGTTACATAAGCATCCACTTTAGACTATAAATTTGCCTTTTTGTTTGATGGTACAGAATTAATAGGATTCTCATTTACATTGAGCATCTTTAAGATCTGGGCCATTATTCATGATTTTAGTCATCAATGTAACAATAGTATGCACCTGAAAGTGAGAGTGATCTTCATGGGCTGAGGAAGAGAGAGATTGTCCTGATATAATTATTGCACAGGCCCTAATCCCCATAAAAACTAAAAAGCATAAGTTTGTGACAGCCATTGGTATCATTTTTCTTAGTAGCATTTGGCAGATTGAGGAAGTGTAAATAGAGGAAGAGTGGTCAGGACTGGGATTAACATAGTAGAAGAGAGCAAAGCCATATGGCAAGAGGTTGTTGACCATAGACCAGAATGCTCAGGGACTGGCAACAGTGACCTTGAGTAGAGCAGCTCTAGCAGAGAGGCAGGGGACAAAGAGAACCAGGCTTGGGCCGGAGCAATAAAGGGACAGTGGTAGTCAGAAGAAAGTGTTCAAGAACAAGGTTAATTCTTCAGAATCTAGACCTTGGACTTGTGACTGAGGGCCATAATAGCTTCACATACAAAATTATTTATGCATCATCTACTCTTTAGCAGACTGTGTGCTTGCCTTTGGGGGAATGTTGATGTACTTGGACTTACACCTTCTTTTTCTGGCCAAGTAGTGAACAGTGGTCTATGGACTGTCTGAAATGCCAGGTGTGTAGAGGAGGAGGATGGGGCTGGCAGCGGGGACTGTGTGGAGTTTTATTTGGTGGGTACACACTCTACAGACTTCTGTAACCCTTCCAGTCCCTTCTTTGCAAACTTAATTGTACACATTTATGCAAAGCTCCGAGTCATTGTGACCCTGACGAGTTTGAATAGATTTGCCAAGACAAGGAAATACGTACCTTAGAATCCAGCAGTGTCCAGTAAGAAAGTACAACCACACGGATAACATTTAATCCCATTGTAGTCCTCAGGAGAACTCAGAATGAATGGTGTCCCTGAAGTTGTGAACAGTGTTTTTGCACCCTCATGTAATTTCTGGACTGTGAGAGAGGAGAGCTTCAGAAAGCTGGCCCCCAACACCAGCAAGCCACCTGTCTACTTTGTTCTAGTGTTATTACTTAGAGTCTTCTGCTGCAGGGACAGTGTTTTTATTCCACAGAATGCATTTTTAAGGCCATTTTCTTCTGAAATCCTGGTATGTTATCAATGTGAGACTTCAGGGTAAATGAATGTACTGTTGTGTTTAGCTAGCAGTGAATGAGAAGAGTTGGGTGTTGAGAGACACCTGCATCTGTTCTCTCTGGGGACAGACCCCAGCCCACATGTTCTAACCTCTCTCTGTGCTCTCTTGTTTTCTTTCAACGTGTCCTCTATTTCTTACCCACATCTGCCAGCCACCAAGGATGAATGACCCTGAATTCATCAGCACCCCGTTGGGTAAATTATTTCTCTAATTACTTTGTATCAACATTTTAAGCTAAATATTCAGGGGCTTACTTCCCCCCTTGGAAAGGTTTCCAAGGAGGCTGAACAGACTTAGAAAAACACCCATAAATCCCTCTGGATCAGAGCCCTGCCCCAGGGTACTTGCTGGGCTGGGCAGGTGCAGGAACAGCAAGATAGGATGAAGGAAAAGGCTTGGATCCAAACCAGAAGTCACATTGTATGCAGTTCCTTTTATTCTTTCTTTCAGGTACATTTCACGTCTTTTCTCACAAACCCAGGCCAAACTTGTGGTCAGAGTCTGTTCCTGAAAGAGAGAGAATGGAATGGAACAAGTGTCAGCTAACTCCACCTGTGGTGTCTGTGCCCCGCGGTCCCAGAGGAGGAGACTGGTCTCAGCCTTTCCTTGTATCCCACCAGCTTTTACTTCCAGCCAGTGAAAACTGGAGCAGCTACTCACAAGAAAAACAGAATCTGATGTCTTGATTGTCATGTTCCTCCTGGGGCATTTGCTAACATCCTGGCTTGGACATGTTTTTGTGTGAGAAAGTATTTGTATTGACCCAGATGTCCTTCCAGGGTGGAATATGAATCCCCTCCCTCCCCTATACTGCCCCATCTTCCTGGTTGGTCATCCTGAGACTTTGAAAAGGAATTCTTTGTATTTGTGTTATTCATTATAGGGGCTGGGTAGGGTATTTGTTGTGTGTGTGTGTGTGTGTGTGTGTGTGTGTGTGTGTGTGTGTGTATTTCAACCAATTTGCGCTTATATCTGGCTATTTTATTTCATTTGACAGTTCTGGCGGTCAAATTCAGGGTCTACTTCATGCTAGGCATGTGTTCCTCTACTAAGCTATATTCCAAGACATTGTATTTTGATTTATTTGACCTATTGATTTTGAAATTTTGATACTCTGTTCAAGAAGAAATCCAAAACACATTTGAAGGTAGTACTACAAGACACAACTGGACATCACCATAACTTTCTCCAAGAAATGTTATAATAATGATGGAAAAATATTTACAATGTTAGGGGCAATTATACCTATTAGATATTTAGTCAACTGGCCCCATGTACAGGACTAGGGTTTGATGAGACTAAAAGATCCAAGATAGAAATAGGACTTCCCTTTCTTATCTTGCATTTTCACAATGAGTTCTATTTCTGCTGGAAAAAAAATGGACCAGAGTGGTGATAGCAACATTGTTCTTCATAGCCACAGTCTATCTACAAAAGAAAGGATATAAAGAGTGGCATACATCCTCAGTACACAGCAATGTGAAGGAATAGATGGTGGTATGACAAACGCTGAGTGAAAGTTAATATCTAAAAAGGCTATAAACTCTATAATTCCATGTACATAAATTTAAAACCAGGAAGACCCGATCTACCGTGATTGCCTAATTTTGCCCTCTCCTTGCTCGGTAGCATTGAGCTCAAATCCATACCTCCCACTAATTTCCATTCTCACTTAGAGTACTGCATATATCCATGCTAGCTCTATACCACCATCTGAATGTCTTTCAGATGGCTCAGAAATTTATATCCCTAGTCATATTGACTAAGAAGGATCAGGGTAGACATGTGGGGTTCTAGAAATGTGTTTGTCTGGATCTGGGTGAGCCTATGAAAATGAACAAATATGAAAAACTAGATTTTCATGGTGAATCTTGCTACTTGTAAATTATGTCTAGATCCAGCAGCTTAAAGGAAAAAGGAGAACAATACAGAATCCTGACCTGGTGAAGCTCATATCTGGTAAGAAAGGAAAATGTTTGAAGAAAATATTTCCTTCATTGTGGTGGATGCTGCTGCCTCAAAGATATACTGTACTACATGGGGGTCAAAGAGATACCAATGAGACATGGAGAAGACAGAAGAGGGGAGAGGGAAGGATAAGAGGTGTGGCATGTTTTTCCCTGTCCAATTACATTGAAATATTAGTGCATCAGGAGGCCTGTGATTGGACAGGGAAAAGGGAGGCAGCCCAAAGAGCTGCAGGGACAGAGAGCGATTCAGAGGAGGAAAAAAAAATGGAGGATAGACAGGAAGAAGCTCCTGAACCAGTGAGGCTTATAGCTACAGGTAGATATGATATTATAAAGGATAGGATAATTGGGATAATTTGTCTAATCTAGGTGGGCAGCTTGTACTATTATCAATTGGCCCTGAAATTATTGTGTGGGCATCTTGTGAATTGAGAATTTATTGATATTTAAATCTGACTTGTTAATTATAAGCTTTTAGAGTTTTATTTCTACTGGGTTGCTGGGTATTGTGACACATGACCATGGGGTGGACAGTCGTTGTGTGGGACTGGCATGGCAGAAAAGGGATTTCAAGAGCTCCAGCCCTACTGGAGAACTGGTGGGCAGAGAGTAGTTGGATGGAGCACAGGAACTTGGTGGTTGTTTTTTTAATATTTCCCACAACAGAGAGGGAGGAGAGAAGAAAAAGAGAGGGAGAGGGAACAGGGAGAGGGAAAGAGATTGGGGTCTTGGGAGAGGTAGTAAGTTTCTATAGGAGGCATAGCTCTCTATATCCAGTGTAGGTTGTAGCATCATCAGGCTGAGGAAGGTCCCTAACACTGGACACTAACACTCAGTGTTCCTATTCTATGACCTTTCTGTGGTTCTTAATTTTGCCAATGGATTTCATTTTTGGAAGTTCTCTATTTTCCCATCTTCAGTGACAGTTGTTACTGTCTTCCTTTCTCCTGCCTCTTCTCCCTCTGCCTCCATCTTTCTTTCTCCCTCTGTTTATCTCTTTATTATTACTTTTCTTTCTTGGAGCCTTCTCTCCATTCTTGATCTCTAAATATGCCTGCCCTGCAAGGGCATGCTCTGTATTCATTCTCTCCAATTCTTTCCTCTGGCTAACACCACCTGCATCTGGGGGTGGGCTTATCTACCTGTTGCCCAAATAGCATTCATTGTAAGTTTGACATTGCTAACTTACGTTTTTAGCCTTGCTCTCAGAGCAGAGTGTGTGCATGCCATCTAGACACTACCATTCAGATGACCATCACATGGTTCAAATCTGACATTGCCCACCCTGGGCCCTCTTGCCCCCCTTCCCAAGTCCTCTTATTTATTTTTCTTATCTATTAATTGGTCTCTGGACCTTTTCTTTCAGGCTCAGTTAAGTAACCTTTCCCTGACCTTGTGCCGTACTCTGTATGTGTTTTGCCACAGGACAGTTCATGCTTGTCTGAAGGTAGGAACACACTGGAGGCTGTTATTGTGTCTTCACCTCTAAGTATAGGATCTCCCACTCAAGGCTGAGGACAGCTTTAGCGAGAAGGGAGCCCCACTGGTATTTGGTGGAATTAGGCTTAACATTTTCTATTCCTCTAAGAAGATTTGAAATTGCTTCAGAAAGGTCCAGCCCTTTTCCACAGATATGTGTGGAAATTAACATTATGACACATTTATTAGCTTGGTTAAGTGAAAGAGGGTTACTATTGAGCTAAGAAAAGAGATACACTGACTATGTTAAATTTTCCTGGGCAGAGTGAATTCTGGGACTTTGTCTTATTTTCTTTGTCTCTATAACAAAATACTTGAGACTAGATGAGTAACAAAGAATAGAATTTTAGGGATGGGGAGATGGCCCAGTCATAGTAAAGTATGACAATCTGAGTTTGTATTTTCAGTACTGGGTGTGGATGTCCCTGTCTGTAGCCCTAGAGTCAGGGGACTGGAGATAGGTAGCTTCCAGGAGAGTGATTGTTGAACCAACCTATCAGTAAGCTACAGTTTCAGTGAGAGACCCTGTCTAAAAATGAGGTGGAAAGTGGTTGAGGAAGACACCCAGCATCATGCTCTGGCCTCTACAAGCATGTATTCACATCAACATGAAAACATACGCACATAGACACTATACACATTTATGCATATACATGTACACATAGGATAAAATGGTTTTGTGGTCTGGGAATTTCAAGAGCATGACAGCAGTATCTGCAAAAGTCTCATAAATAACGTGGTGGCATCCAATGGTGAGAGAGCAGATGTGCTAACTTATCTCCAGATAAGGAGATAGACAGTTACTAATGGAAAACATCACTCCTCTCAGGACCTAGCTTTACTTATCACCTTCCTAGGGCCACAGTCTCTATATATCACAAACATATAAATTTAGAATTATGTTGGGAATTAAATTGGCAACACACAAACTTTTGGGAGACACACTTGAACCATATCAGGCTTTAGTGAAGTCATTTAGATATGGCCTCTCTCTGTTCCTCTGCCCTCTGTACCTTAGTTTTGCCTTTGTTCTTCTTGGCTTTATGCTCATGTAGAGTGCTGTGGACTCACATTACCTTCATGGCTGGTAGAAATTTCTTTCCAGTAAAATTTCCCAGGGAGAGTCTCTCTGGCTTGAGTTGGCCAGTTAACTCACCCTAAGCCCATCTCTGAGGCCAGGCATTTAGAATGCTCTTGTGGTCCATTATGTGTTCCAAATCCCAAAAGCTGGGTATCCAACCAACCCTCAAAATACCTGGCCCTGGTAGAGGGAAGGTTCCCCTCAGGAGAAGTGAAGTACTGTGTGCAAAAAAAAAAAAAAAAAAAAAAAAAAAAAAAAAAGACTTTTGGCAGGGCAAAATAACACATGTCTATCATGAATCCCATGGAAAGAGAAGTTAGGGATGCCACAGAGCTGGCAAACACACCATGGTCTCATGGGCCTGCTGCTGGCTTCTTGATTGTGGTTTAGCCTTTGATTCACTCCATCTGTCAGCTTGTCTCTCCTGTCAGCCCCGTTCTTCCTAGTAAGCCAGTCCCTGTCAGGAGATCAGGCACCAAAGAAAGGAACCATTGAACCTGTACTTTCAATTCACCCTCTGTCTTTACCTGTCATGCCCTGTCCTGTATTGTGGCAATGAGGAAGAATAGTACAGCCAGCCAGCTCTGGCCAGTCTGTGTGACTCACCTGTAAGTCATGCAGAACAATGCTACAGAGGGCTCAGGTTTCCAGGAACTTCCGCTCACATATCCGTCATACTCCACATGGGATCTGACCTAGGGCTCTGGCTTCTACCTCTTGTCCTTCTTCCTCACTGTTGTCCAAACTTTATGGTGAAGGAATGCTTAGAGAAAAGAAAGAGCAGCTTCCCTTAATCTAAAACTTAGGTGAGTCGTGGCAATGGCAGAATTCTGAGGTGGCCAGGATGTTGCCCTTGTGTCAGTATTACTGGTGTTACCATGCTACTTGGCAGTGTCTGGTGTTACTAAATACAGCCATATTTCCAGTCCTGGCTGTGCTGCTACATAAAATTGCATGCTCATGTGTCTCTGGCCCCTGCCCAGGTTTTGGGTTTTCTAATCAGTACGATGAGAATCTGGGACAGAAATACCCTTTTAGTTAAAAGAGCATTTCCATGATTCCGAGAAATTTAGTTAGGGAGAAAGCCACACTACACACACACACATGCACACACACACACACACACACACACACACACATGAATACACAGACACACAGCAGATACACACTCACATATATAGGCAGACAGATGGACAAATGAACAGACAGATGGACAGAGATGGACAGATAGACACATAGATACACACACACACACACACACACCATACACTGAAAACTATGTTCTAGGGGTAGATTTGATAGAAAATAACCACCCACCCACCATCTACACCATCCATTAATTTCCTAGGAATGCAGTTCTTGAGAAGGAGATGGGAAGCTGCAGTTTCTCTCTCTTTCTCTCACTGATTCAGTGTGTGTTGTTCTCTAAAATAAAAATCAGCCTCTTCTAAAGGTGCTGAAAGTTTTATGTCATCTTAGCACACACCACACCTAACCCCAGCAGGACATTGTTTCCTTGTCAGGGGATGCTGAGCAGAGTGCGCCAAATAATGGCTCAGTTGTCCGAAGTCTACTTACTGGATTAGCAGAGTTAACAAGTGATATCTTATTCCTGGCTCCTCGGTTGAAACATGATACTTCCAAAGGCGAAGAAGCTGTTCCCACTTGGTGACCTTCCTCCTTTCAGGGAATGAACATATTTACTTCTCTCAGCCCGGGCTTTTCTCCTCCCTGTAGGATAACCCAAAACATCTGGAGATGCTGTGGGGTCTTTCTCAAGATAAGTACGTGTTCCCTTCAGCTTCTATACTGTAGGAGATGAATCCTGACAACTAGAAATTAGAAGCTAGAGGTATGGTGACGTGAGGGCCAAGGAACATCTCCCTGCCCTCCTGAATATCAGCTCTCTCTCTCCTTTGCTTTCTTCCCTTTCTTTTTTTCACAGAGACTTTTTTTTTTGGCCCTTGAGAACGTAAGACTCAGAGGTTCCCTGTCTCCATGAATCTAGTTCAGGAAGAGGTCATCTGGGATGGTCTCTATAGACCCTGAGTATGCTTCTGCTGGGCTCTGCTTTCAGGCCAGAGGTACTGGTTAATGGGGCAACAGTTTGTCTCCTCACTGGAGACGCCTGCTGGAGGCCTTGGAGGGATTTAGAACTAGCCCCTCTGCCACTCCCCTAGTTAGTAAAGGCGTAGAGTTTCTGAATATCAACTCTGTTTGCTCATTGCCTTTATTCCAAGGTGTCCTTTCTATGTTCAGAGAAACACTAGTCAGTCTTTTCACACTTAAGTTCCAGGGCCACTTACAGCTGAGAGGTGAGGACCCAGGCCCAACAATGGCAGGGTTTCTTCTCCATTGCCCTCCAGTCTCTCCTTGAAAGTGTCCAGCAAGGCTACAGGAAGTTATCTTTCACTACTCCATTACAAAGAATGGGAAAAAAAAATCCTCATTTGAGAGTCCATGGACCTTATACATTCCAACTGCTGTGTTGAGCCAGGGAGTAAAATAGGACATCATAAAGGAAGACATATGTTGGTAAGAGACATATTTTTCTTTGGGAGTTGGAAAGTGGGGGGATGAGTTTATTAGAGGAAAAAAAGAAAGATGGCCAGATAACAAGGAGCTAGGTAGGAAGACACCCATGAAGGAGGAGGGGAAAGGTCCTAAGACCTCCCTGCTTTGGTGGATTGTGCTGTGGGTGGGATGTGAAAAATTAACTGTTTACAAGATTCACATTTCCATGTATGAAGAAAACAGCAGAAAGCTGAGCAGAAAGAATCAACCCAGCTTCCCTCTTAGCTCCAAACTACTTTAAAACGGATTGTCGGGTGCTGGAGGAAGCTCTTTTCCACAAGCTCTGGTAGTCCTGGAACAGGGTGACCCTCCAGCTGAGCAAACAAACGCAGAAGAGAAAAGGCACTCAGGTTCACAGTCCCTAGACAAGAAGGCCTCCTTCCCACCCCACCCCGCTGCCTCCCTCCCTCTCCCAGGGCTGGAACCCTGGCTTTGGCAGTGAAGTCTTTAGGCAGGGAAGGAGGACCTGCTGCCCTGGAGCTGCATACAACATAAAGAGATTTACAGTCTTCTACTCCTGACTTTTATTTAATGAAAACCAGAGGTATAAAAATGAGGCAGCAGAAAACACCATAACAGGAAATAAAGGGGTGGGGTGGAAGTGGGGGATCACACTCAGCACACAGAGTGCACATTTGTGCACACACAGGTGCTTACAACTGCAGCTCTGACCAGCCACACTCCTGGAGGTGACCTGAGAGTGGATAAATGGAATTGGTTGGTCCCTAGTCTGGTCCCTGGCTCTAGTACCCGTTGAGAAAGTGACTAAGCTTTGATGAAAATCCCAAGGGCCTTGAGCAGTTTTCTTCTTTTGCTTGGAAATATTTGCAAATCCAAAGACCCATTGCTGTGTTTGTTTCCGGGAAATAGCTGTGATGCTAAAATTCCCTTTATGGACAGTGTACTTGGCTGTTTGTGTGGGCAAGAGAAAATAGACTTTTCCTTTCAAGTAGCTAGTAATTTAGCTAATCCTTTTGTTGCAAACCATCATCTGTAGTGTCCTAGCTGGGTTTTTTTTTTTTTTTTTTTTTTTTTTTTTTTTTTTTAACAATTCACAAACCTTCCTAATGACAGAATGAACACTGAATTAGATTCCTTTTACTAAAGAGTAATTCAGACATTGATGCCATAAATATGCCCTTCCTCTCAGTATTCAGACCTGTACTCTGATTCATCAGCTAAATTCAGGTGGAAGATATCAGATACTTATAAAAACATTCTAAAGCCATGTCTAACCTTTAAGTGGGAAAGGTCTAGATGTTTCATTAAACATTTATCACTTTTTTTAAAGAGGAAAATACTTTGTTTTCCTCTCTTGGGGAATTACCCAGAAGCAATAAAATGCTGTTTTATAACTGAATATCCCAGTTTACATCACGTGGAATGAAGCAAAATAAATACAAACTAAAAATATGGTCATGGCCCATATATTTTAAAAAGTGTTGCCACCATGAACCAGTGTGGCTCAGATATGTTTCTGTCATGTTTAACCATGTGGGGTGGACAGACTTCCCTTCAATATCAGTTTTATTTCCCTAGGAACTGCTTGGTTTCTGCTGTATGTTGCCTTCAGTATAAAGGAAAACAATGGAGATCTCTGTCACCCTTAAAATGTAGAATAAGATTCTGAGGATAACTCCTAGGAGTGGATCATGTTCTTCCTCTTCACCTGTTTACACTCCCTTCTGTACTTCTGATGGCTTTACTTTCTCTTGGAGTAAGGATGTAGCTTTTTAGAGCAGATTCTGCCTCTACCACCACCCTCACACATACATACAGCAGGGTTTCAAAGGAAATGTTTCCAGATCTGAGTTTTGTTTCAAAACTATTTAGTGGAATGAGGCAGTGGGTGGCCCCAGGAAGGGAAGGGTCTAGTCAGAACCAGTTTGGCCCCCAACTAATTATTACTGAAGCTTGTTGGGGGCTATTATGTCATGTTTTTTGTTTGAATGATTGATGTTTTCTTTTTTTTTTTATTCGATATAATTTATTTACATTTCAAATGATTTCCCCTTTTCTAGCCCCCCCCCCACTCCCTGAAAGTCCCGTAAGCCCCCTTCTCTTCCCCTGTCCTCCCTCCCACCCCTTCCCAGTTCCCCGTTCTGGTTTTGCCAAATACTGTTTCACTGAGTCTTTCCAGAACCAGGGACCACTCCTGCTTTCTTCTTGTATCTCATTTGATGTGTGGATTATGTTTTGGGTATTCCAGTTTTCTAGGTTAATAACCACTTATTAGTGAGTGCATACCATGATTCACCTTTTGAGTCTGGGTTACCTCACTTAGTATGATGTTCTCTAGCTCCATCCATTTGCCTAAGAATTTCATGAATTCATTGTTTCTAATGGCTGAATAGTACTCCATTGTGTAGATATACCACATTTTTTGCATCCACTCTTCTGTTGAGGGATGATGTTTTCTATAAAAGGTTTCTTCTTCATTTCTCTTCAGGATTAGAAACTTTTTCTTTACCAGGCCCTGGCTTATTGATCCATAATTGTCTCCTCTACATTTTCAGTGAATCCCCCAACCCCTGAAATGGTCATCATTTTTCCAGTTAATTATCCCTGACAAAGAAACCTCAAAAGGATGCACAATGTTGGTTATGCTCTGTGGGGCGTTAGATGGACTCCAGCTCCTTCGGACAATGGCATAGGTTGGCCTCACAAGGGTCTAGGCTGATGGGGGCAGGATCTGTGGATCATAAACTATTTCCTTTCCTTCTCTCCTAATTTCTTTTTTTTTCTAGTTTTTCTATCTGGATGGCATTTGGCTCTCTATCTTATATCCTCTTGGAGAAGTTGTCCCCAGACTAGTTCTCAAACGCAACTGTAGATGGGTGTGCTAGAATTGCATACAACTGTCAGGTACTCACCTGTTAAACTATGAAAAATGACTTATACTCTTCACACATTGAAACACAGCCACATTTGATAAGGAAGAGGAGACCTGGGAATTAGATATGTTCGGGGAAAGAAGTGGGTTGAGGGAAGTCAATATGCAGAAGGATGTTACTTTCTCAAAGTCTGTACACTCCATAGCTTCCTTAGAGTATCATAAAGCTGACTTCTACATAAGACCTAGGTAGCCCACAAAGCACATGATAGTGTCAGAATTCCCAGTGACATCAGTATGCACGAATGATCAACTACAGACAAAATTGAATATGGGCAGTTCCAAATTTCTATAAATGAGAGAAAATGACCAAATGCAATAGTATAATAAAGACATGATACTTATATGCAAAATACATGGGGTTTCTAAAACTTTAGTCCAAGTGAGCAAGAAAATGTTACTGACAAAGCTAACATATGCTCAAGTGTTTAATAGATTTATACATCTGGACCAAGGGAGACAATGGCCTCATTTTATGAGCCTTCAAAATTGGATGAGAATTTGACCAAGAGGAGTCTAGAAGAACAAACTCGTTAGAAAAATTGGAGGTTTACAAAACTAGGAAAGCTAACAGCCTCTTTCAGGAGGCCAGGAGATAGAAGAGAACCCCAGATCTAGAACAGTGGGCTCCTTCCTCTCCTCACTGAATGTGGCTATGGAGCCAGGACAGAGGCATGCGGTTCCTCAAAGAGTTTTAAGTGGGAAGTAAATCAGAGAAAAGAAAAGGAGTAGACAGGAAGTGTAACTACCTTTACTGTTTTTCTTTCAGCCCTTTTCCAATTTGGTTCAGCGTGTGGGTGCAACTCTGGAAGAGCTAAACATTGTAACTAAAGTTCTAGCTTCCCAGATGGGTGATCAAAAATCACAGCCCCAGGGAACTGGAGAAGACACCATACAGCATGGGGTGAGGAGTCTGGGAAAGCAGCACTGCTGCTGTCAAGTTGTTTATGAATAAATTCTAAGTTCACTCCTGAGCTTTGTAAAATAGAAACGGATTCTAATCAGCACACATGGTTTTAGGAACTGAAATTGCAAACCTTGGTCTAGGACAGAGGCTAGCTACTGCAGAGCCACACAGGCAGGGCACATCCATCTAACACTGCATGGCCTTGAAAACTGAACTGACCTCTGAGCCACAGACCAAAGACAGTGGTTTAGAACTTATACCTGCACCTACATAGTCTTGACTGTTTCCTAAAACAAAAACATTGTTTTCAATAGGAGTCAAGTAAGATCCTAAGTGTTATCCCTCGAAGCTAATGACAACTAGGGTACAAATCAGCACCATAAAAATAGGACAAAAGTCTCAAGTATCAAAAGGTGATCCAAAGATGCTAACGAGATGATACAGATCCTAGATCATGTGACAGAGATATTGGGAAAACCATTATTAAAATAATATAAAAATAATTATGAACACAGGATAAATATGAACAATTAGGCTGAAAAATGTAATAACAAAATAACACACTACTGGATTGGTGTAGCGTGTAGTTTTTGCTACCCCACTTTAAGCTTCCAGCAGACCATGCTACCAACTCCACCCAGGTTCCCTTAGATCTGAGGATGAAACACACAAACGCATTGACTTATTTTCAACCTGCCTTCTTGGCTCAATTGCTGGGCACTTCTAATCTCCGGCAGCTAGCACGCCCTTCCCAATACTCTTAGTATGCTCCTCTTAATCTGCCCTGAGCTTTGGTTGCTCAGTTACCATTAGTCCCAGCTCAGCACCCTAAATCTGCCTTCAGTTAGTTATGCTTCTAATCTCCTGCCTGGAGAAGAGGATTACAGCCCATCCACCCAAGATCTCACATGGCTGGTCATCTTTTCTCGCTCCAAAGCAATGGTGAAATTCTCTCTTCCTCTCCTGTGTCTCTTAGTCTGCCTCTGGGGACCAGAAGTCCTGCCTCTTTGCTTCCACCCAACAGTCGACCCCTGACATCTTTATTGATAGATCAAGAACCAATTGGGAAACAGGACCTTAGCATTAGAACCATCCTCTACAGATAGGCTTACTACTTGTTTTTAACATAGCATATTTAATGATGTCTATATTATCTTTAATAATAACTGCTTTTGAAAACTTATTTGTTCTTGAGAATTGAGCAATCGGCTAGTGCCCAGCTAGTCAGCCCTAACAGATTTGACATATACCATGAATAGTCCATCCTAACGAATTGTAAAATGTCCTACAATGTAGGAACTTAGAGAAATCAGTACCAAAAATGCTGTAAGATGCATCACTTGAGAAGTAAATGTAGTTAACTCATAGTCCAGGGAGTGATTTGGGCTATTGCTGAAGTAAACAAGTGACCTTGACTTACAGGGATGCATGCAGACATCACAGTCACCTAGGTCCCAGCCCTTCAGTCATCCCTACCATCTTTGTCTCTTCTCCTATAACTAACTTGCTTTATGGCACCAGACATGCCCTTGTTATTGTTTTCATACACACAGTAGCCAAGTTTAAAATCTGGACTTATAAATAGAGTTTTGCCATTTCTTTCTTGTTCCACTGCTTGTTTGTCCCAGACTTCTTATAATACACACATGTTTCAAAATTGTCTCACACCATCTGTGCTCATAGCAGTTAGTAAATCACAGACGAGATGGGGACTGCCTCCTGTGTTTGGCAAAGCTAACCTCTGGAACAATGTTAGATATCACCTCCTTTGGGGGGGGTCAGAAGCATATAATCTTCCCATTATATCTCCACCTGGGGTAACCTTCCTCCCACTACTGAGGCCAGAACCCAGGTACTCTTATTAGAGGAGACTAGGAACAGCCAGATAGAGATGATGTGATTTCCCCGGCTTCGTTCTCAGATGGGCCATAGATCACACACATGCTATCATTGGTATCCCTGGGTCCCATTTGGGAAACACTACTTTTTATGACTTTAAAATATGCTACGATTGTGTCAGTGAAAGTCATCCTCAAGTACAGGAATTTGATGCAATAGCTAATTTCTCTTAATTTGCACACAGCTGTTTTACCTGTGCTGACATTTTTTTTCTGAAGAAAAATGTTGCCCCTTGTGGAATTGAAGCCTCTTTCAGCTTTGCCAGCATTTCAGAAATAAATGGAGTGCTAGTGCAAAGCAGCTTTCAGTGGGCCTTGGCCTGCCAAGGCTGTGGGTCCTCCCACAGCCTCAGGGATGTGGAGGGGAACCATCATAAGTGATGCCTGAGGTTAAAACTGGCTGGACTGGAAAATGAGAGGAGGCAACCGGCTTGGAAAACTGCAGCTGGGGCTGTCCCATTTGAGAATTCCTCTTTTAACTTAGAATAGTTGAAATTCTTAATTAAGTTCAAGGTAGAAGCTGACCTCAACCAAGGCACCCCTCAGTCTTTGTTCTTGAATGTATGTATACTTTAAAGTGGTTGTTTGTACTTTGGTTTTAAGGTAAATGTATTAACACACTTGTAGATGGCTGAGGTAGGCAGTTTGGTTTGCTTATCCACAGAGAGCCTGTACCACACAGTGTGAAGCATTCAGACTCCTTGTCATTTGACCATAAGTTAAGTTTAGTAACATGATGGTCCCCGACAATTAATGATTGAATTTATTGTTACTTTTTAATTAACAATGGCATTATAAAGATAACATGTAGGGGAAACCATCCTTTAAAAAATTGAATTTGCCTCTTCTGGACAAGAAGGAAACACCTTCTCAACTTCTGTAGCTTCTGAGCCTTCACCACATGGTCAGTCAGTCACACTGGCTCTACATTCTAGGTATTTTAAGAGATGTAGAATTTCCTACTTCTTTAAACCACTTAGGACATTTGTGGTTTCTCTAGTGGGTGAATAAGCTCAATTTGAGGATCACTCATTTCCAAATCTTTGCCTCCTAAGACAATGGTTGTTGGAAATGTAAGTCATTGAATAAGTCAATGGTGAGCAGAGGAGTTGTGTACCTAATAAGGTCCTGTGGAGGACTATGGATTCAGGGTCAATATTTTCTTTCAGTTTTAATAATACCACTCTGACTGCAATTGGTATCTTCAAGGAAAAACATTCAGCTCAGAATTGAAATGAGTTTTTCCAAATACAGAAATGTGGATTTATTATAGTTTATCCTTATTCTTTTGACACTGCTACAAGAGAAGCAGGTAAAATATCTTTCCATATAGAACTTTGGTAGCTACTATCTTTCTCTCCATTTTAAAACTTTGAAAAGTTTCTCCACAAGGCATAAAAGCTGATGCTTGAGGGTGGTGGTGAATTCTTTCCTCTTCCCTGTGTGTCACAGATGAACATGCAGGATATCAGCATGATGTGTTTTCATAAATCTGGGGACAGGAATTTAACAACAAACAAAAAGGCCCTTTCCTCAAGAGTAGCAATAGATAAAGGTTCTGAGTTGATAAGTTTTTGATAATTTGCTCTATGTAATGCTAGTCATAATTTCAAAATCTCTGACATCATTTCATCTTGAAGAGATCCCGTGGTTTGGATAGGATTAGAATAAATGGTTTATTCAATATTCTTGTTTGTCAGTCTTACATGATTACTTAATTTCAACTAGCTTTAGTATTGCTAACAATGATCATGATTCTATAACACTTGTGTTTAAATATGCAAATACAGGGTATTCCTACTATAATGAATAAAATAGATATAATCTCTTTAAAGAATTTTAAAGTGTAAATTGTCTTAATTTAGGTATGTTGGGCCTAATATACTCATAGATGTTTTAATTGTGAACAGTTAAAACTTAATTTATTATTATACAAATATCCTGAACTATATTACTAAAATTCCAGGACAGATTGTATTGTTGCTGTCTCTGTTGAGCTCTGAAGTGCTAAGGGAAGAGAAAAAAAACACCCTTCCTTTTTATTTATAAAGAATCCTATGCTTTAAAGTAAAAATCCATGATACCAGCCTGTGCCCCCAAAACAGTTCTGTTTTCCATGGAAGATCATCTAGGCCAGCCCCCCCCCCCCACCAAAAAAAAAACCAGAAAATTCTATTAAAAAGAAAACATTAATCTGAGCTGTACACTTAAAACAAAAGAATCCAGCTCTTCCCGAAGCAGCTGAAAGAGCTGGGTCTTTGTTTCTCAGAAAGGGGCATTTTTAAGCTAGCTCATGGATGATTTCAAAGTCATGAGCACATCTGCTAGAAGGTGATAGATTCAGTGTATATTTTATAGTAGTACGGAATTTAAAATATGGGAACGCCTACAATATTATTTCATTCAAAGCATAATAAATACAGAGAGCAGGGTCACTGGAGCTGACGATTTAAACAAACAGTGCAATTCAACAGGCATCCAACACTAGGAGGAAAAGGTTGAAAACAGCACTACTCGTCTTGGTGTATTGTAAAACATTCTTCCTCTGTGATTAACATGAAGAACTAAGTAAGGCTGGTCTGCATTTTTCTTTTGGGTCACAGGAAGTCACTGAGATATAATTTCATGTCTGACTTTGAAAACTGGGGGCTTGTTGTTATCGTGACTTAGGCCATGTTTTTAATGGATTATCCTGGGAAACAGGAGTTGCTACAGAGTTCAAAGCATTTAATTCCTTAGAAAAGTAAGCCTAAGTTAAGGTGAAGACTAGGGGCAACTTCTGGGCAGCAAGCTG
Organism: Apodemus sylvaticus; assembly: GCF_947179515.1. Lineage (NCBI taxonomy): Eukaryota > Metazoa > Chordata > Mammalia > Rodentia > Muridae > Apodemus > Apodemus sylvaticus. The sequence continues at coordinate 34,109,258 of NC_067485.1, read as the reverse complement.
GGTCTGGAAGATGGGTTTGGGGGTGTTGGTAGCATCCTGCTTCAGGGTAGGTAGGGCACTAAGTTAAGTGAAGGAGGCAAATAGTGAACTTCTGGGAGAAACTGTCGTGTTCCTCATTGCAAAGCAGGGAAGGGTAAGGTTCCAGTCAGAGGTCCAAGGAAGATAGCTTTACATCCTTCAGTCCTAAGCATTGCTGACAACTGAGACGAAAAGCTGAAGTCTGTCTCAGTTCCTGTCTGTGTCAGACCCAATATGTTTGTTTGTCAATCTTAGTGGACAAAAATCTACTTAATTTCAACTAGCTTTGGTATTGTTAATAATTATCATGTTTCTATAGAACCTATGTTTATACTGGTATTCATCTATGTGAATCAAGTATATTTACTATAAAAAAATAAAACAGATATAAACTCTTTTTTTTTTAAAAAAACCCAAAGGATTATAAATTCAAGGCCATCAATAGGTGGTTGATCCAAGAGGGTTTTATGGCTGGCTCAGTAGCTTTCAGACTTGTTTCCTTGTCAAGCAGTAGGGACATCAAAGCCACTTTTGTATATGAGATGTGGGAAGAGCTTGGCATACAGTAGGTGCTCACTAAGTAACAACTCAGCCTTTGGGCTACACTGAAGCCAAAGGTTACCATGTGAAGAGAGACCTGGGCCCACCTACGTCAGGGTGACTGACTATATCTGTTTCTAAGAAAGGGTACAAGGCAGATAAGGCTGAAATCAAAGCTTAATTTTCTTGTTTGCTTCAAGAAATTCCCCCAGTCATGTGTTAAGGAAAACAAAATCTGCTCTCCTGGGTAAAAAGCTTACTAATTACGGTATCCGTTTACTCGTTGACAACAATCATTCCATTGAGTCCACTAACCCCGAGTCGTGATTCATATACCAATGGGTTGCCCGGAAAGGCCTCCCTTCAACAACCTATACCCAGAACTCAAAGCTCTATAAATGTCCAGCTCCTAACCTCACCCTCCCAAGACTAAAGACATTCTGTGACAATGTCAGTTCAAGACACATCTGATTCTGCTTAGTTTATACTTATTTGGCCCTGAAGGTTGGCAGTATTAGTTACCAGTGTTTCATGGGGTTTGTGCCCCTTGATTTACACGATATCTGTGTAAGGGCAACAACGACAACAACAACAGCTTTCATAATGCAGAGGCCTTGAGTGACTCTGGTTCTATTAGGTTGAGAGTCATTTTTATTTTTCAAAAGGAGGGCTAACATCATTATAACTCAATGGTAAAGATTTTTCTTTTCTTTTTCTTTCTTTTTCTTCCTTCCTTCCTTCCTTCCTTCCTTCCTTCCTTCCTTCCTTCCTTCCTTCCTTCCTTCCTTTCTCTCTCTCTCTCTCTCTCTCTCTCTCTCTCTCTCTCTCTCTCTCTCTCTCTTTCTCTCTCTCTCTCTCTCTTTATTTTTTTATGCATATAATATCCCAGGCCTAATTCCCAGAAGAGCCAAAAAACAAAACAAAAACAAAAAACCAGAACACCAATAGTTTATGCTCTAAGATCAAGAATTGACAAATGTTATCTCATAAAACTACAAAGTTTCTGTAAGGCAAAGGACATTGTCAAAAGGACAAAATGGCAACAAACAAATTGGAAAAAGATCTTTACCAACACTGCATCCGACAGAGGGCTTATATCCAAGATATACAAAGAACTCAAGAAGGTAGACTCCAGAGAGCCAAATATCCCCCTTAAAAATGGGGTACAGAGCTAAACAAAGAATTTTCACCTGAGGAATATTGAATGGCTGAGAAGCACCTAAAGAAATGTTCAACATCCTTAGTCATCAAGGAAATGCAAATCAAATCAACCCTGAGGTTTCACCTCACACCAGTCAGAATGGCTAAGATCAAAAACTCAGGAGAAAACAGGTTTTGGCAAGGATGTGTAGAAAGAGGAACGCTCTTTCACTGCTGATGGGGTTGCAAGCTGGTACTATCACTCTGGAAATCAGTCTGGCGGTTCCTCAGAAAACTGGGAATGATACTTCCGGAGGACCCCACTACACCACTCCTGGGCATATACCCAGAGGATTCCCCAGTATGTAATAAGGATACATGCTCCTCTATGTTCATAGCAGCCCTATTTATAATAGCCAGAAGCTGGAAAAACCCAGATGTCCCTCAACAGAGGAATGGATACAGAAAACGTGGTATATATACACAATGGAGTACTATTCAGCCATTAGAAACAATGAATTCATGAAATTCTTAGACAAGTTGATGAAACTGGAGAACATCATCCTAAGTGAGGTAATCCAGTCTCAAAAGAACACTCATGGTATGCACTCACAAAAGGTGTATATTAGCCTAGAAGCTTGGAATACCCAAGACACAATTCACATATTAAATGATGCCCAAGAAGAAGGAAGGAGTGGCCCCTGGTCCTGGAAAGGCTCAGTGTAGGGGAATACCAGAACAGGGAAGTGGGAAGGGGTGGATTGGGGAACAGGGGGAGGGAAGAGGGCTTATGGGACTGTAGTGGCTATTCCTGGTTGTCAATTTGACTATATCTGGAATGAACTACAATCTAGAATTGGAAGGCTCACCTATGATCCTAATCTGGAGGCTCAGAGATATAGGTTTCTGACCTGGATCTTCGCATGGAGATCTTGAAACATAGTGGCTATGAATTTCAGAAGAGTAAGACAAGGAGATCTCCGAGTTCAAGATCATCTGGGATTAAAGGCATGGAGGCACAGGCCTTTAATCTGGGCCACACCCTCTGCTGGAGACCCACAAGCCTGTAATCTGGGCCACACCCTCTGTTGTTGGAGACCTACAGCCTTTAATCTGGGCTACACCCTCTGCTGGAGATATATAAGGACATTGGAAGAAGGAAGATTTACTCACTCTTCCTTGCTTGCTTGCCTCGTGGGACTGAGCAACTGCTAGATCCTTGGATTTCCATCCAAGCTGCTGCTGACCATTGTTGGGGAGTTGGACTATAGACCTATAAGTCATGGACAAATTCCCTAACTATATAAAGACTATACATACGTTCTGTGACTCTAGAGAACCCAAACTAACTCAGGGACTTTTGGGGAGGGGGAATCCAGGAATGGGAAAATCACTTGAAATGAAAATAAAGATTATATCGAAAAAAGAAAGAAAGAAGGAAAGAAAGAAAGAAAAGGAAAAAAGAGAAAATGATAAGGAACGTCTACTATTTTTGTCTGTTTCCTTAATTTTTAAAAATCTAGAAAAATGTATTTTTCTAATGTTTCAAGTGCTTTTAAATTTTATTCACTTAAAATTCTTACTTTTAAACAGACAAAATATAATTTCACACACATATATTGTACAGGGTAATGTGTGTGATTGAGTAAAGACAATTAACTTACTCTACTCATATACTCAGGAATTTTGAAGTATGTAGCGTGTTATCGTAACTATAGCCATCGTGTTGGGCCACAGACCTCACCAATCTGTTCCTTTTTCCCAGGAGAGACTTGTCCCCCACCCCTTCTGCCCTCTCCCTTCCCTGGCAGTTTCCACTATGCTTGCTGCCATGAGTTTGCTTGTTTTGGATCCCACATATGGCTGACATCACACAGTCGATCTCTTCTTGTATCTGGTTTATTTCAGTTGACATGATGTCCCCAGGTTAGTCCACGTTACCATCAGTGACAGTATTGGCTACTTCAGACTGTGCTGCAGGGAATACAGGGGCGAGACCACAGATGTATTGACTGCAGCTCCCTTGGATGCATACACAGAAGAGTATGGCTGGACCACAGGGTTACTCTGCCCTTTATTTCTTAGGAGTCTTTGGGGTTAATGGTTTTCCACAATGGTTACTCCGGGTACAAGCTCACCAATAGCGTAGAAGGAGTTCTTCTCTCGGCTTTCACACCATGAAGAAACCTATCTTGGGGGTACCATGCTTCTCAGGTTGGCTTTTGTTTGCTGTCATCTGAAAGCCTCGGGGAACATGCGTAAATGCCCAGTCACGTGACCACTGGGCATGGGCTGGCTCTTTGTCCCGTCACCACACAAATGAAGCTCATAAGCAGCAAACACCAGTGTAGGGTTTGTTATTTGAGATAGGCTATGCTCTGCCCCGTGTGTTCGGAGGAAGGGCAGACATGCTTTGTATTCTCATTCTGTGACTTGGGCTGAAACTCGTGTGTTAGCCGCTGGCCTTGGTTCCTGTAGACATGGTTCCCCAATTGAATTGTGCATTAAGCACAATGGTCAGCATTGTGACAACCACAACACCTGAGAACAATAACAGAAGGGCTGAACGATTTATTTTGGCTCATGGTTTCAGTTAATTAAGGCTAGGACAGGGAAGGTCCGAGGAGCAGCTCTGCTCATGGCCACAGAAAAACTGATCGTCACTATAGGGAACCTATAAGTAGACAGCAAAGCACAAACCAGAGGCCAGGCATAATGAGTCAAAGCCTGAGCAACCTACTTTTGTTGGCTAGTAGGACCCACCTCCTAAATATTCCACAGCCTCCATAAATAGTACTGCCAGCAGGGGAACAAACACTTGAAACCCCGCCTATGGGGGCACATTGTGCATTCAAATCATCACAAATATTAAATCAGCCCCTGGGCTCCCCTGGGCTCTTGGCAGCTATACACTCTCTGGGTAACGAAGGGGAAAAAAAAGACCTGCCTCCTATCTCTCCCTAAACCTGAGCAGCAGGCATATTTTCAATGCATGTAAATCCAGACTTGTCTTTTCATCTTTACACATACAGAGACTGAGCTCAAAGCTCGGTAGAGACTGTATAGTCCTGCATGATTTGTGTCCCCCTGCTATCTGAGAGTGCCCCTCCTTCCAGAGGAAGCACAACTAAATTTGAGTTCCAGATAAATACCAGATACTTCTAAAGTGTTAAGCGTGGCTCACAGACTGCACGGGGATATACTTACACTAAAAATAATCTTATTTATCTGAAAACCAAATTGAAGTACTCGTCCTGTACTCTATCTGGCAACCCTCCTAGGAATTATGAAAGTGTGCTTGAATTAAAGCCAGCTTTCTCTGCTTGTTCTTCTAGAATATTCTGAGCATGCCATAAACTTGCCTGTGCTTCTTAAATTGATTTATTAAGTTACCTGTGTGGTGTGGAGCAGCATCCGACCAGACTAGTGAGGAACTACAAAGAAACCTCTGTTGAGGAGAAGCAAGTTTGCTGTGGGAACGGAAAAGGCAGGAATTAAATCGGGTCTTCTGAGTTTAGGCTTCAGGGAGGGAAATGAAGAAGTGGCTAGCGAAGATCTTACGTGTAGCAGTTGAAAATAACATTCAGCTGTCAGAGCTCTCCGTTTAGAAGTGTATCTTTCTGTCATTCTTGCCAGGTTTGTGCCCGGAGAAATGCAGTCAGCGAGTCTCCTTTACAACACCAGACTGATTGCGGCCAGATGTCAATCTTGGTGTTTCTCTATTTTATTGCTGTTATATTATCTTTAAACTACTGAACAATGATTTGTAATGAGACTCCTAATATACAGTAGTCAAAATCATCAAGTTACAAGGTCTGGGAAAGCCCATCTTGAAAGTATTTTCAATACTTTCTACCCTTTTCAGAAACCCATTCATTTATCTCAGTATCTCATAGTTATAGGGTCCTACATTCACACTCTGAACAAATAAAAAGAACTTCTGGGGAAAATATGTTGGTGTAGTCATTGTTTTCATTATCGTACATCATGTTCATATTACTGTGGGAAAGAGCCCTTTTCCCTTGGAAAGGAAGTTTCCTGAAAGGCTTATGTGTGGAAGCACATCGGTACAACATCGCCCCCAACTGTCTGCTAAAGGGAATGCATGTTTTGTAGTTCGTGCAGAGAAAGCTTGAGCCAGGGGTTTTAAGTAGATCTATCATATTAGAGGTGTATTCCCTCCCTGACTGTTGCAAGCACAGGTGTGAATTATCAACAGAAGTGATGGGTTGAGCTTGGACCATTCGTTTTCTAAAAAGCAAAAGCAATATGAAGCGTACTCTGATTCTGGGTGAGGATTAAGAAAGGGATTGAAAATTCTCTTCAGTGAGTTTCAGCAAGACATCATCACAAAGGATGTAAGGCTCTTTATCGTATTTGTTCTCCTCCCTTATATTGCAGCAGATCATGATGGACAAAAGGAAAGAAAGATCCCCTGTGGATCTCAGCAGCCGACCCCGGAGCTAAATGAGTGCTCTCTCAGGTCCGGCAGCGTTCATTTGCCCGCCGTGCCCTCTATCCCGTCCGTCTGGCAGGGCAGAAATGTCTGTTTATTTTATAGTCACTGAAGTCTGGAAGCAATGCCTCCTCCCCAGGGTGACTACTACCACTTACGCTGGCCTCTGGGGTCACCTAGTATTCTAACCGTGACTCCGAGTAAACACCAAGTGTTACAGAAGTGTGGGTTTCATAAGCCTCCGGGTTCCTCCTTTGCGTTTTTCATGTCTTAAGCCCGAAGTACTTAAATCTTTTATTCTACACTCTGTTATTTCTGCTAGACCAGCATTGCTAGATGACATTTTAGTTAGTGTTGGTGGCAAAAACAGTTCTCAAAGTGTCCCACCAATGCCTCATTATAAGGAAGGATTTGGGTGGGTGGGCTACCTGTCGAAGTTTATTGTTCTAAGTCCGTTTTATTCAAGAACATGTGCATGTCACATTCAAGAAAGAGGAGCAGTTAGTTTTGGTCTGTGGGTAAATGATTCTTCTGCCACTGTGGCGTGTGAAGGGTTAGGGGAGAATTTTAACTCCGGTGTATTTGGAAGGAGTTCAGATTCTTGGACTGAGAAGACACTGTTGGATCAAGTTAAGGTCACTGCCAGATCACTGAGTGCTCTGAATGACAGGGGTGACATTTTAGTACGCTTCATAAAAGGAAGAAGCTGGTAGCATCTTAGTCAGTTTTAAAACTCTGTTATAGACTGAATAATTCTGCTATGTCTCTAAGTTTGGTTCTTCCAAGCTTTGACTTACAAGGAGAAGCAGCACCAGACAGAAGCCAAACCAAACAAATGTAACACGTTAACAGCCCTCAACCCGTCTTCCTAAGTGAGGCTGTGTAACCAAACACTTCTGAAAACTGTGGTAAATAGAGTTAAAGAAATGGATACTTTGGAAGACATCAGATTTGGGGACATCTAGGTTAAAAATCCACTGCCAAATGACTGTCTTTCACCTACACTTTTGGGCTTTTTTGTCACTGCAGGCCAGGGGCAATCTAGCCTTCACTTCCCTAAAGGTGCCGCATATACTTCTGTGACCAATTTCCATAAAGTTCGCTTAACAGTTCAAACTTTATTAAGACTCTTGACAAAAACAGCTGCTAGAATTGCAAAGGAATGTAATAAAAAAAAAAAAGCACAGAGCCAGAAACAAGCAGAGTCTATAAAAGCAATATCCACAGAGGCCAACTCCCCTTGGGGTGCAAACCGATCCCAGAGTCTGTCCATACCATGTGGATCTCCAAATGGGCAGACAGCAGGACACCCTGGCCCAGCGGAAGCGTCCTGCCCGAGGCTGTGGCCATCGCTCCACTGAACACCAAGCCGAGGTCAAGGCAGGATGCCAGATAAAAAATCAGGCCAAGAGAAGAAAGGCACGGTGGTTTTAAAGAATGGGGACACACTGGAGCAAGTTCATTTCATGCTGGTTTTATTATGCAATAAAAAATCGCCAACACATACTCATTTACTAAAGAGAAAACAAGAAATGTTTAGCCGACTGGAGGCTCCATATTATCTGACACTGGAGAGGTACACACTGGATTTAGTGGGCCCTGTGACTCCCTGGGCAATCTTAGGGTAGATTTCAGATTAGAGTAGGACTTACGCTAGTATTGATGGCTTACTATTGTTAAGCTTCTTTGATTTGGGAAGCTGTCTGGTGTATAGTTCATATCCTCTTATAAGGACCTGTGATATTACAGGGAAGAGAACCACATTTACCATGTCGCCTTCCATGTTCAACTGTAATATGTAGAAAATGGAAAATTAGAAAATGTGGTTTTCTCCCCCTCCCTCCTCCTCCCTCCTTTCATTCCTTGCTTCCTTCTTCCTTCATCATTATTATTGTTTTAAAATTTGAAACAAGGTCTCACTGTAACACAGACTCACGATCTTCCCCAGTGCTGAGATTGCGGGCAGTGGGGTGGTATTCCACTATATCTGCCATTTTACTTCTGTGGTTTGGATTGAAATCATAGACGAGGCATCTTGAAGAGGTTAGTGTGGTAAAGGAAGAAGAGGAAATCAAAAGCTAGTGCTCTCCTTTTGCGCTGCCCGCTCAACACACATGCACAGTGTGACAGAGAGACCATGTGGGAAGCATCGGAGAACAGAATCTAATCTCTCGAGTGGGCATGGTGGAGTCTGGCCCCTGCTTATGTGTGAAGAATTATCTGGGAGACCATGAAGGTGTATCTTTAGTGATCTGAAAGCTAAGGGAGACACAGCATCTGATAGTGGGAGGTCATCTGGGGGCTCCTAAATGAACAGAAATGTAAGGTGGTCTCTTTCAGTGTATTTGAGTTATGCAGGTCCAGGGCTCACTTATATCATTTTCTAAGGGAAGTGCAGGGATGCTTTCAGAGTGAGTGTTGTCCTTGGTTAGAACAGGGCTGTGGTCCTGCCTTCTGTCTACCCATTATTTACTCATTCATCGAACACACGCAAGCTCATCATGTGCCAATTGCTGTGCCAAGCAATAATGCGATGGACATGTGTCCCTGTCCTCCAGGATTCCATAGGTCAAAGAGAGTTGCAAGAGGAGTGTGAGCTGTGTGGGAGGTGGGAGCTTAGAGGAATGTCAACAGACTGAGACCAGGGCCTTGAAAGGATGAGGAAACTGTGGCTTCAACCTGAACCTATTGGAGTGAGCTGGGCAGAAGATATTTGTGGGATGTGCCTCCTTCTCCCTGGGGAGGGCATCCACAGAGGTACTGACGGAGCAGAAGAACAGTTTCTGGTGGCAGGGAGCAGCAGTCGACAGTGGAAAGACAAGGTTGATCTTTGTAGGACCCTGGCTTTTCCTCTATCAGTTTGCATTATGCGAGAAGGATGAAAGCCAATCTTCTGCAGAGGTAGCCACTGTCCCCAGCAGCGCATCTTATTTAAGGAAGAAGCACTCTTTCTTGCCTCTGAACCCGACACATCAGCATTGCTGGACAGGGCACAGTGGGCTTCATTCCCAGAACATAGAGTAGTGGCTGCATGGAGTCCTGATGACCAGAAAGCATCTCTGGGGCTGAGAGCACCTCACGGAAGACCAGGTGCCCATCCTTCCTTCAGTCACAGCCTTGAAAGGCACCAGGCTAGCAGCATATGCTTCTACTGGTTTTAAAGTTTTCAGCTTTATTGAAATATAAGTCACATCTTATAAAGTCCACCTGCTTTCAAGTGTACAATCTTTTTTAAAAAAATCTATAATATTTTGTAAATGTAGTAAAATATATGTATGCCATTTTAACAATCGTGTACAGTCTGTAGCATTAGTTATATTTTCAGTGTTGTATAACCATCACCGCCACATCTATTTTTCGTAGATTTTCATAATCACAAACAGGCTCTGCTTAACCCTTCCGTAGTCCACTTGTAACCTTTGATTTCTATCTGCATGTTTTCCTTAGTATCTCGTGGAGGGGGGGGGGTCAGGTAGCACTTGTATTTTTGTACATTTGGCTTCCTGGCTTAAGATTTTCAAGCTTCATCCACATCCATTGTTTCTAATGACCAAATAGTATTTCAGTGTGCATTCATTCTGCATTTTGCTTATCTGTGTATTTGTTGATGGACACATGGTATCAAGACTGATATCTAATTATCTTTATCAAATCCTGGCTTTCAGTGCCTCAGAGTTCACATGGTAATTCTATGTTTAGCTTCCTGGGGAATTGCTCTACTGTTCCCACAGCAGCTGGGCCATCCCCAGCCCTCCCCTAGCCGTGTATGAGGGCTCTGATTTCTCCATATCCTCAACAGTGCTCATTTTCCATGTTAAAACAATATTATTACAGTCATCTCAGAGGATATAAAGCGATATGTCCTTGTGGCTTTCATTTGCATGTCCCTGGTGCTCAAAGAACCTGGCATCATTTCCTGTGCAAAATAGGCATTTGTGTATCTTCCTAGAAGAGACATGCGAGTCCTTTTTCTGTCTTAGCATTGGATTGTCTTTTTGATGTGGTATAGGAATTCTTTAGATATTCTGAATATTGAACCTTAATTGGAGATATTAAGCTTTAATTGGAATGCCTTAACAGGAGTTCTAGATATTTCCTTCCACCCTATAGACTTTCCCTCTCTTGGAAGTTTTCCTTGATACTTTCTTCAAAGTAGGTAAGCAGATCCTTCCTCCCTTCTTGCCACAGCTTCTCTCTATTCAGGTCCTGTGAGTGTGGGAAGGAAAGGACTTCAATGTGCCTGGGTACCACAGAGATTTTTCAACCAGCTCCTCTCACAGGGGCCCTCTCTTCCTGAGGGCATCACCCTGTAGAGTTCTAAATTCCTCATGGTTGAATTAATCATTTCCCATCCACAGAGTCTACTTTTCAAAGTAAATATTCCACTCATCTGCTCACTCCTGGGCAAAGTCCCGGACCCTGCTCAGCTACATCTGCTCCCAGAGTTGTGTGTCAGGTCGCCGCATTCCAGGCCGAATTTCCCTGTGCATTTGCAGAGCCTGGCTGTCCTAAAGTCTTCACATGGCCAGCCACCTCTTCACAACAGAGCAGAAATGCCTGTAAATGCTTAGAATTAAGTCAGGATGTAGGAATTTAGCCTACCCAAAGATGACAGAAGCTTTTGAGCTGTTGCTGCAAGGATGTCACTCACAGTTCCCCCAAAGTTCCATCTTGGAACTTAGCAGAGCTGTCAGGTGACATACTGGTGTCACCTAGACTCCCCATGACCCTTCCCAGTTCCACTTGCCAAACCTATCACCAGCCCTCAGACTCAAGTGTGCTGAACTTAATGGGTCCTGAGGACAGCAAGAATTCAAGGTGGGGCCAGGGAACTGGCCCGAGCTGCATGCTTTTTTCTTTCTTTCTTTTTTTTTTTAATTTTGTTATGGAAAATTCCAAGACTATACAAAAGCAAAACTCCAGCGATCCTCCAGGCAGCCTCAAGGACCATTATCCACGCATTCATGGTCAGGTCTATTCCAGTTTCATTGCTACCCACTCTCCCACCTCGCCCAATGCCATTTTGAAACAAATCCCAGGTTTTATGTAATTTCATTCATTATGGGTTCTACTATTTCTTTAAGATAGAAGGATTCATAAATCCATGGGCACGAGTCCATTATCACATGTTGTTCCTTATTGACACCAGCATGTCCCATCTGGGCTCACATTTGCCATGGCCTCAACATGTCATTTTATTGTGCCACTGTTGTTTCAAGGAGGCACACAAACTTCATTTGGTTAATGTCTTTTAATTTATAACTTTGATGGCATTTAAATGAGCTGCTTCTGGCCCCTGAAGGGAGGGTGGCATACTGGGTGCTCAAAGTAGATTTCATCCCAGCAGAGGTCCCAGACATTGGGCTTCAGGGAAGGTGTGTAGACATTCGTTCTCAGGCAATGTGCAGGTCGGGGAGTTGAGGGAAGGCTCGGGTGGGAGCTTCATAGCCTTTGAAGTTTTTATAATGTGAATACACACTATTGGTGACATTAAGAAGTAGGTTTAAAAGTAAGGGAAGAAATGAAGTAAAGACAGCCAAGCAGAAAGACTAGAATGCACATGGGGCTAGAGACAGAATGGGCATATAAGACAGCGTGAGATCTCAACATCATGTTTCTCTTCTGTAGGCGAGTGGGCAAGGCCTGCTCTCTGAGCATGAAGACCCTGTGCCTTTGTCATCCTTCGGATGAATTCCAATTCTCTGTGTGTCTCTTAGTCTCTTGGCCTTCAGCAAAGCTAAGTTGCAATTGAATTCATTGCTGACTTCGGAGTGGGTAGGCAGAGCCCCTGTTTCTCTTGAGGACATTTATCACCTCTGAAGGTCTTCTCTTCTCACATTTATAACATCCAAGGGGGTTTGTCTCATGATTTCTAACCTTCCTCTTGGCTTTCAAATTCCATGGACATTCTTATTTGACTCGTTGGCTTTTCCTTGCACTTACTATTTACTGAGTAAACACATGAAGTCACAAATGAGCCCCAATTTTCTGTTGTGAAAGGGGCGTTTCATAGTGTATAGGTGATAACCATATCTCTTAGACAAGTTTATACCTGTTCATTATGGCATGGCTTTAAGCTAGCTACATTTAAAATCTAGTGATTATACTAGATTTTAAATATAAGTTTTTAAGGCAGTGGTAGGTTCACAGCAGATCCGAGCAGCAAGCACAGCATTTCCATGGCTCAGTATACGCAGCAGCCTCCGTTTTGCCAGCACCCCAACCAGGCCAGCACATTCATTACGACTGATGACCCCAGGTTGACATGTCATTATCCCCTGGAGTCCATGTTTTGCATTAGGTTTTGCTTTTGATATTGTGCAGCCTATGGGTTTGGAAGCGTGTATAATGGCAGGTGGCCACCGTTTCAGGAACCAGCAGAGTGGGTTTTGGCCCACTCATCTTTCCCATCTGCTAATCTCACCATCAGCTTTCCAGGACCTAGACTTTCAACTACTCTTTCCAGATTCCAGCATTTTTCATGTTTTCCAGACCACTGGGGCTCTTGAGTTTCTATCCTTAGACTATTTTAGACCTCCGAGAATGAATTCTGGTCCTGAAGTCTTTTTGTGCCTTAGTCTCTGACTAAAACCTCCTTTTTCTTTATCTCAGTGGATGTCATTGTAAGTGAACTTATTCATGTAAATGAAGGAATCCAAAAATGGAGACATACAAATGGAGTAGAGAAGAACTCAGAATAGAGGAGCATATGCTAATCATATGGGGAGGGCAGGCCCATGCTCCAAAGGCTTCATGACTCTTACCCCTCCCCCCAAGGCTGGGAACAAAGGTTGTTGACTTATGTGGATGGGCAGTACTCACTCAGAATATAGATCTTTATTTTAATTTTATAATTTCAACTTCTAGAGCTAAAAAAAATCATCTCACACACAAATAGAGTGGAATAACAATTAGTTCATTGAAATCCGTAAGTGGTTTAAAGTTACCAGTTTAAAATTCAGTAAAACATGTGAGAATCTTTCTTACTTATACAAATTAAGACCAAAAGGTTCTGTTGTCTTGGCCAAGAACTCAGTTGCAAAAGTTGAAGGTAATTCAACCTCACGTAATTCCCCATCTCATGCTGGGATGATGGATGCTCATGGCACTCATTTTATGTTGACACAGAGTGATTAACCTAAGCACAAATGTTTGATAAAACAGTGTCGATAGCAGGCTTGGAAAGAAGAGGCTTCTTCACTATTTTAGAGCTAACATTTACAGCGGAGAGAGCTGGGGGTGAGGGGTGGGAGGGGGAGGGAGAGAAGGAGGAGCAGAAGGAGGAGGAAAAGAAAAGGAAACATTTTTGGCATTCATTGTCCATCAACAGGCGATTTTCATTAAACCAGAGTTTGGATCAACGCAGGGAAAGCTTGATAAATCCCTGATAAGGTGCCAGATGTTCTAATGAACTTTCTTGGGGGTTTTGCCATTTCAAGTTGATGTGTTTTGCCCAAGGGCCAAGATTGGGATGGTCCTCACATCTGATGTTGATTCTTCAGCCCTCCCCCATGCCTCTGGACATTGAGTACCCACTGGAGAGACGGTAAATTGGACCAACCTAATAGAAACTGCAGTCAAGCCTGGAAGCAATATTCTGGCTCTTATTTCCAGAAAAAGTGTCCTGAGAAATAAAGGATTCTTGGGATCACTTTTACTGCTTAGCATCGGGGAATATGCATCTTAGATGAAATGCTGGCCACCTTCTAAGGCACCTCCACACTGTCAAAGCTTCTTCTTCTTCTTCTTTTTTTTTTAATATTTTTATTTTCTATATTCTTTGTTTACATTCCAAATGATTTCCCCTTTCCCGGATCCCCCCTCCCCACATGTCCCATAAATCTTCTTCTCTTCATCCCTTCTCCAATCACCTCCCTCCTTTTTCTCTGTCCTTATATTCCCTTCCAATGCTAGATCGATCCTTTCCAGGATCAGGACCCTCTCCATACTTCTTCATGGGAGTCATTTGTTATGCAATTTGTGCCTTGGGTATTCAGGGCTTCTGGGATAATTAATATCCACGTATCAGAGATTGCATTCCATGTGTATTCTTTTGTGATTGGGTTACTTCACTTAGGATGATATTTTCCAGATCAAACCATTTGCCTAAACATTTTGTGAATTCATTGTTTCTAATTGCTGAGTAATATTCCATTGTGTAAATATACCACATTTTCTAAATCCATTCCTCCTTTGAGGGGCATCTGGGTTCTTTCCAGCTTTTGGCTATTATAAATAAGGCTGCTATGAACATAATGGAGCATGTGTCTTTATTGCATACCGGGGAATCCTTTGGGTATATGCCCAGGAGAGGTATAGCAGGGTCCTCTGGAAGTCTCATGTCCAGTTTTCTGAGGAACCTCCAGACTGATTTGCACAGTGGTTGCACCATCTTACAGCCCCACCAGCAGTGGAGGAGTGTTCCTCTTTCTCCACATCCCCGCCAACACCTGCTGTCTCCTGAGTTTTTGACCTTAGCCATTCTGACTGGTGTAAGGTGAAATCATTTGCTGAAGGAGGCAGAGGCAGGAGGATCACGAGTTCGAGGCCAGCCTGGGCTACACATTTAAAGCTGCTTCTTAGAGGAACAATTCATAGGGCTAGTCACTCAGAAAGTACCAGCAATCGTTTGAGTGCTATCCCAGGCTCCAGGACTTAGAGATGGAGCCAACAGAGTCTTTCTCCTCAGATCTTTCACCTGTGGAGTGAGATTCATGGAAAGCAGCAGGACCCATGAAGAGTCAGGGGCAAAAAGCACATCTTATGCTCTTAAGGTTTGGAGACTCTCAGCCTAATACTCCAATCATCAAGTCAGATGCTTCTTGTCACTTGGGATTTTCTTCTCCTTTCTGACGTGTAAGTCCCTACTAGAGCCATTTTACTGACTGATGAAATATTCTTTCTTGCTGTCCTCATCCTATAGCTCTGGATTTTAAAAGACTGACATTAAGGAAGAAGAAAAAAGATCTTGCATAATATGATCAGATATGCTCGATTGAACAAGGAAATGCTATTTTACAGGTGGGACCTGTGTCCTTCCCTTGGAGTGAAGACTGTTGCTTCAGGTCCCACCATGCCTGATATGACACATCTTCTCTGGGAACAAGTTCAAAGAATGTGAATGAAGAAGACCTACTGTCCCGTCTAAAAAGAATGAAGTTTTTTCTTTCCCTCTCTTCCTTCCTTTGTTCCCTCCTTTCCCCCCTCTTTAATTTTCCTCCCTCTCTGTTTGGAATCAAATTTTGGGCTTCATGCACACAAAGCAAGTGCTTTGCACTGAGCTACATATACCCAAAGCCTCTAGACTAGGAAGCATAAAGGGAGGGTGGATGAAAAGAAGTTCAGAAAGAGGCTCTGAGAACGGAGCAGAGAAGCCACCCCTGTTATCTTTTATGACTGTCAGACAACAATTAGTAAAAACATCTGTGCTATATTTTAAAACGACTATAAAAGAATAGCAGGGAATTCCCAACAGAACTGACAATTAGGACAGAAATGCTTGTTATCGTTTTATTATTATGAATGGTATACATACATTGAATAACCATAATGTGCTTCATAAAGTCTTACAACTAAAAACTAAGTTGGATTAGACTTCACGTAATGTTAACAACAGAAAGATAGACACATCATTTGGTCTGACACGCCATTGTCTTTCTTTCTTTCTTTCTTTCTTTCTTTCTTTCTTTCTTTCTTTCTTTCTTTCTTTCTTTTTTTCTTTTGGTTTTTCAAGACAGTGTTTTCCTGAGTACTTGGCTGTCCTGGAATGGCCTTGAACTCAAAGATATCTGCCTGCCTCTGCCTCCCTTGTATAAGGACTCTCTCTCTCTCTCTCTCTCTCTCTCTCTCTCTCTCTCTGTGTGTGTGTGTGTGTGTGTGTGTGTGTATGTGTGTGTGTGTGTGTGTGTGTGAGAAGAGAGAGAGAGAGAGAGAGAGAGAGAGAGAGAGAGAGAGACACCATTATTAATGTCATTATAATCCTCTAATGTAGTAATAGATGGTTAGATCTTGGAGGAAGCTTTGTTTCAGGAGTCTATGCTTATTAATTTTATTTTAATTTTTAGTGGAATAGATCAAATTGAGAGCCAAGCAAGTTCTAGGAAAGAGCATTATCAAGAGTCACATCCTCAGCCTACAGAGTATTTCGTTTTATTTAAAAGCTAAGGGTTGGCTGGTAGTGGCTGCTTACTGGCTCTGGGTTGAAAAGGATTCTGGATTCACATTAGATCTCACAAGAGGTAGATTAATGATGCCTCTACAGACATGGAAATGGGGAGAGATAGCATGGCACATATTGGCCAGCTTTCATTTTTTTTATGAATAAAGAAGTGGACTGTCCACTCTCGATTAGTCTGCACAAGGTCTGAGTTGTAGCTAGTTGAGCAGAGTCTCCTTGGCTTCTGGATATGGGGACTCCTCAAGTCAGCCAGAGAGCTGAGCCGGCAGTGGGCTGTGCATATGGTCAACTCCTGGCACACCGTGGAACCGGACAGAGGTGGATGGCCCTAAATGAATTTACTGTCCACTGGAGTCGTTGCCTTGGAGGTGGATGGGGCAGAACATCACTGAGTAGAAGATGAGGAAGAGGATTGCTTATGGGCGAGGGCGCCTCGAACGGGTGGGAGTGATTGGTTACACTTGGTTCCAACTCTTGTTCAAAGCCTGGCTTATCTTTAATACCCATCCAGTCCGCCTCAAGGCAAACAATATGAAAGAGAGAAAGACATTTTCGGGTTGTTTTAAATACTTGTGCCGTCTCTTGACCAGCAAATGCTTGCTGCTGGGGCACAGAAAGGGGAAGCAGGAAGCCTGTCTGCACTCCAGGCCCCAGCCCTTTGGGTGTTTCTCTTTAGGATTTAGCAGTGATATTTCTCCCCAGTTCTTTCTCCTGCCATGTCTCCAAACCAGACAGTTGTTTCCAGTATCCAGAAACATTAGGAATTCTAATATCTGAGGAGTTCTCATATTTGGGAAGAAGAAACAGTTTCATTGTGAGGGTCTCCAAGCTACATAAACAGTAACATTTGAGGCAGAGAATCTTCAAAAGCAAAAAAAAAAAAAAAGTTGTATCACCATGTAACATGAAACAAAAGGCCAAGCTACATGATAACAGCTATATAGGCATAAAGGTACAGTTGTTAAGCACAACTGCTCTGTACTTTATGAGATCAAAATGAAGTTTCTGAATTCTATCCTAAAATCTCAAGAGTGGAAAATAAAAAAAAAAAAAAAGTTGTTCCTAGTATCTGGCTAACTAACTGATCCAAGTGTGTGGCATTTCAGGTGTTGACAATGACCTGAGCCCTGCTCTAATGTACACTCCCAACTTCTTGCTCTCTGTGACCTCAGCTCACAATTACTTCTGAGCTGAGAATGCTTTGCCCCACGTGGCCTAATTTTAGTCACCCCTCAGGGCACTGGTAAAAAGGCTTTCCTTTAAAAATCCCGAACTCACCAGCCTCCCGCACAAGCTCCAGTTTAAATTTCCAAACAGCCATTGCATTTGCCTGACACCTGTAATGACACTTGTGTGACATAAGCCTCTTGGCTACAGTTTGTGATGCAATGGGCAGATTTGTCTGAAAGCGTTCACAGAGCATCTTGCATTGCCTGGGTGGTGTGGCCTTGGCGTGACAGCTCTAGCTAGTTCTCGTTCATGGCAGCTGATGGGATGGGATTCAACCTTTTGTCGTATCTGATTCTTCCCACTTCCCTGTCGCCATGAGCTCCTGTCATTTCTGTCTCACCCGGCAAGAACATGCGACAGCTTAGCACCTGCCCAGCACCAGACAGACAGGGTATGAGTTCTGTTCACTCTTCCGCCGTCAGCGTCCAGCCTCTGCCTGGTGGGTGAGAGCCGGAGCCTGTTGCTAAGTTGTAGTGAAGCAGAGTGGTAGTTTGACAATCGGTTGGATTTGCTTGCTTCCTTTTCTTTTTTACTTTTTGGTCTTCATCTCAGGCTCCAGCTGAGCATCTCTGCTGCTCTCCAGACTGTTTAGCAAGGACAAGGACACCCTGCTGAGGGACAGTCCTATTTCCAAAGAGCAGGTGCACTTACCACTCTCTGCCCCTTCTTTGGCCTGGAAGCAGTAAGTCCTCTCTCAATTGTGGAGTTGCTGTCCTTGGTTTCTGTTACCCACCATCGACAGCAGTTTGAAAATAGAAAATGGAAAAATTTGTAAATAAACAATTCGTGAGATTTAATTGATTTGCTAATTTTGAGAAGTGTTATAAAAATCTCACTTTGTCATGTTCTGCCTTTAAACATGAGCGTCCCTTGTCTGGTGTATCCATGCTATAGGCACTCTTCATCTGTTAGTCACTTAATATCATCTCGACATTTGATTGACAGTCACAGTGTTGTACTGCTTGGGAATTGGTCATGGACCCAGAGTGTGAGAGCTGTTGTGCTGGCTCTGTGTGTATGCCAAACAGAAGCTGTAAGTATGTCTTGTAGGTATAACCATGAAAGTCTATATTGACATTGTACAGAAAACCATCTGCGGTTTTAGGAGTCTACTGTGGGTCTTGAAACACAGCCCTCTTGGATAAGCAGGGGTGACTATGTTGTCATGAGGCAAGGCAGGCTCACCTCACTTAGGAATCTGGGCAAACTAAAATGGGAATGATTTCTTCTCTTGAGTGAGCCATGCCACTTTCTCTTTTGAGTGAATTCTTTGTTCTGTAACTTTAAAAGTTCGTTTTAAGCAGTTTGCTTTATACAGAAGAGGTATTTTTGTTATAGGCATGCTAGACAAGTAAATAAAATGGAGGAAAATGTTTAATATGCATGACGTCATCTCCCAAAGGTAAGCATTGTCTACACTGTTGTCAGTGGTATGTCTGTCCCCAGTGTCCTCATAGCATTTTAGAGACCTGGGTAGGGTGTCACCCTGCACAGGCATTGGTGCCACAGGTTAGAGATCTGTGCTCTTAAGGTATCCCGGGCTAATGGATGAAATGTGCATTTCTATTTGTGTCGAGCACAGTGACAAATTCTTTACCTCTTTATTTGGGATTCTCTGTGTTACACACAATTCTTTTCTTTTTTGATGTGTATGTGTGGTGCATATGCACATATGTGTGTATGTGCTTTCATGTATGTGGCTACAGGTGTTTGGGTACATGTATGTACATGTACCTGTGGAGGCAGAGGTTCACGTTGGTCATCCTCACATGTGCTCTGTCTTAGACACTGACGCAGCGTCTCTCAGTGTCTCGGCTCACATTGGCTGTCTGGTTAGCCCGTTTGCTCAGGGAATTCTCCTCCGCTTCTCATGGATCTGCTGGGATTATAGGGGGCCAACTTGGCCACCCAGCTTTCACATGGATCCTGGAAACACAAACTTCTGTCTTTGCAGTTGCACAACCGGTGCTTTAGCTAGAGAACCATATTCCCAGTGGCCTATGATCCCACCAGTCTACGAAGGGTGTGCTGTAGTTGCTTTTAAAACTAAACTTTTGTTTCAACGACTGTCTCCATGAACACATTTCGAGGGAGGAGCAGCACTCCATAGTCTATGTTACCATTGCCTTTTGAGTTTTTCTGTTATTAACTGTATTCACTTGGTGATCTTGCCTTTCACTTTATCAGCTTCAAACTGTGCTTCCATATATACACGAACACATGCACGCACATACACAAACCATACTTTTGCCAAACAGCATTATTATTATTATTATTATTATTATTATTATTGAGATAGGGTTTCTCTGTGTAGCTCTGGCTGTCCTGGAACTCACTCTGTGGACCAGGCTGATCTCAAACTCAGAGATATGCCTGACTCTGCCTCCCAAGTGCTGGGACTAGAGGCATGCACCCCCACTGCCTGGCACCAGACAGCATTATTAATGTTCTCACAGAGATCTAGGAACAGCCCCTTTATCTAGAACAAGATCTTATAATATATATGCATATATATACATATATAATTGAAAATTTAACAGGAAACATTTAGAGTTGGGGATGCTATTTTACATATATATATAAAATAGCTATATATATTCTTTGAAGACACAATATTGTTCTCTCTTACCCTCTTTCCTCTCATCAGTTTGCTGGATAGTATACTTGGCTTTTTCTGAGAAGTAAATTCCTGGGTCATTGACGTTGCATGGCTGGAAACACCCGTGCTTTCAAATGTGAATTTTGTCACCACTCAAGGGCAGCGAGGCTACCAGCTCAGGACATGATTGCCACTGAAGAGACAGGTTATTTCTCTGAGTTCTTGAAATGGGGCCACAGTATGTTATAAGGAATCAGGGGAAGAACTGCCCCTCAAAAGGCAGAGGGAGCAAAGGACTGCTTCTATAGGAAGGAAGAGATGAGGCAGGAGAAAAGGCTTTTGAATTATTTGGGGCTCAGGGCCAAATATTAACTAGGACTGGCGGATAGTGTCTCAGGATGTGGCAAGCAATGCAGGATGTGTTTAGGATCTGGGCTCTGTGTTAGCTGCTTGTGAAAGTGGGGACTCTCTGGTCTCACTGACTAACAAGTGAGAGCTGGCTAACAAGTTTGTGGAGGGAACACACCAAGGTGAGAGAAACCCAGTGTGTGCAAGCATCAGAGTGTGAGATAACAGCACCCTCGATTCAGGCAGGGCTCGTCTCCCGGACAGCAACTGTCGAGACTGTGACAGAGCATGTGACATCTTCTAGTGTCCTGTGCCTTCAGCCTTACCTCTGTCACCAAGGCTGATGGCTCAGAATCCCCTTTAACACTTGCACCTGGGTGGGGCCGAGAGTTCACCCTGCCTTCTAACTCCAGGATCAATTAGCCATAGGAATGTGGAGACTTAGAATTAAAGTAAAAAGTTGACTGTTACCCAACTCCCAGCTCCCATTTACCAGAGAGTGCTTGGAATATCTTAAGATGGGAGGGGGAAGCCTTGGTATTTAGAGTTCATTTTCCCTCACCACACATTCTATTTTTGAGGCTCTTCTTATACATTTTATGCAGTCGAGGCTCTATGCCAAGGATTTTCCAGCCCCCCACCACACACCACCATTTAAGGATATGGGTTTAGTGTCTACAGTGTCTCTCCCGGGTTTACCAGCTCTATGAAGAACACAGCTAATTGATGGTGAATTCGACCACAGAAGCCTATTATTGGAAGTGATTGAATACAGCAGGATTTATGGACTAGATGTTTTTTTTTTCTGCTTCAAGAATTATAAGCTAACCCCAAATTACAGCAGGAATTCTTAAAACTCAATAATTAAAAGCAAAACGACAGTCCCTATGGAAAAGAACGGTGTGGTCTGGAAGCTATCTTTCAAATTCAAGTGGAGCGAGTAACTCCCAAGAATTATGGATACAAATTAGCTATATTTGATCACTGGATCTTATCTATTCTAATTGTTCTCTGTTTTGCGGTTTCTGCTTGGTGAATAGGGCACTAGGGTTGGCAGCTCAGTGCTTGGGGGACTGCACTCTAGTGGTGG